>NC_091984.1:178655353-178807517 GCF_044704955.1 Pristiophorus japonicus
GGGGGGGAAGAGAGAGAGAGCTTGAGAGGGAAGAGAGAGATAGAGTGCTTGGGGGAAGAGAGAGAGAACTTGGGAGGGAAGAGAGCAAGAGCTTGGGGGGGAAGAGAGAGAGAGAACTTGGCGGTGGTGGGGGCGACGAGAGAGAGGCAGCTTGGGGGGAGAGAGCGAGAACTTCAGGTGTGGGGAAAGATAGAGAGAGAGAGCTTGGGGAGGGGGAAGATAGAGAGAGAGAGCTTGGGGGAAGAGAGAGAGAGAGAGCGAGAGAGAGAGCTTGGGGGGAAGAGAGAGAGAGCTTGGGGAGGAGAAGAGAGAGAGAAAGAGAGCTTGGGGGGAACAGAGAGAGGTAGAGCTTGGTGGGGGAGAGGGAGAGAAATTGAGGGGGGGAAGAGAGCGAGAGCTTGGGGGGGGAAGAGAGAGAGAACTTGGGGGGAAGAGAGAGAGAGAGCTTGGGGGGGAAGAGAGAGAGAGAGCTTGGTGGGGAAGAGAGAGAGAGCGAGAGAGCTTGGGGGGATGAGAGAGAGAAAGAGAGAGAGAGAGAGAGAGCTTGGGGGGAAGAGAGAGCGAGAGCTTGTTGGAAAAGAGAGAGAGCGAGAGCTTGGGGGGAAGAGAGAGAGAGGGAGAGCTTGGGGTGAAGAGAGAGAGAGGGAGACCTTGGGGTGAAGAGAGAGGGAGCTTGGTGGGGAAGAGAGAGAGAGAGAGCTTGGGGGAAGTGGGAGAGAGAGAGAGAGCTTGGTGGGAATAGAGCGAGAGCTTGAGGTGGACGAGAAAGAGAGAGAGAGCTTGGGGGGATGGGAGAGAGAGAGAGAGAGAGAGCTGGGAGGGGGGAAGAGAGAGAGAGAGCTTGGGGGGAAAGAGCGAGAGCTTGGGGGAAAAGAGAGAGCTGGGGGGGAGACAGAGAGAGAGAAGGAGAGAGAGAGCTTGGGGGGAAGAGAGAGAGAGAGAGAGCTTGGGGTGAAGAGAGAGAGAGCTGGTGGGGAAGAAAGAGAGAGAGAGCTTGGGGGGAGAAGAGAGAGAGAAAGAGAGCTTGGGGGGAACAGAGAGAGATAGAGCTTGGTGGGGAGAGGGAGAGAAATTGAGGGGGGAAGAGAGCGAGAGCTTGGGGTAGAAGAGAGAGAGAACTTGGGGGGAAGAGAGAGAGAAAGCTTGGGGTGAAGAGAGAGAGAGAGCTTGGGGGGAAGAGAGAGAGAGAGCTTGGGGGGAAGAGAGAGAGAGAGGGAGATCTTGGAGTGAAGAGAGAGAGAGCTTGGTGGGGAAGAGAGAGAGAGGGAGAGCTTGGGGTGAAGAGAGAGAGAGCTTGGTGGGGAAGAGAGAGCGAGAGATAGCTTGGGGGAAGAGAGAGAGAGAGAGAGAGCTTGGTGGGAATAGAGCGAGAGCTTGAGGTGGAAGAGAAAGAGAGAAGAGAAAGCTTGGGGGGAAAGAGAGTAAGAGCTTGGGGGGGAAGAGAGAGAGAGCTTGGCGGGGGTGGGGGCGACGAGAGAGAGACAGCTTGGGGGGAAGAGAGCGAGAGCTTCGGGTGTGGGGAAAGATAGAGGGAGAGAGCTTGGGGATGGGGAAAGATAGAGAGAGAGAGCTTGGGGGGGAAGAGAGAGAGAGAGAGAGCTTGGGGGGAACAGAGAGAGATAGAACTTGGTGGGGGAGAGGGAGAGAAATTGAGGGGGGAAGAGAGCGAGAGCTTTGGGGGGAAGAGAGAGAGAGCTTGGGGGGAGAGAGAGAGAGCTTGGAGGGAAGAGAGAGAGAGCATAGGGGGAAGACAGAGAGAGAGTGCTTGAGGGAAGACAGAGAGAGAGCGCTTGCGGGAGAGAGAGAGCGAGCTTGGGGGGCAAGAGAGAGTGAATTTGGGGGGAAGAGAGAGAGAGAGCTGGAGGGGGAAGAGAGAGAGGGAGAGAGCTTGGGGGGAAGAGAGAGAGAACTTGGGGGGAAGAGAGCAAGAGCTTGGGGGGAAGAGAGAGAGAACTTGGGAGGGAAGAGAGCAAGAGCTTGGGGGGGAAGAGAGAGAGAGAACTTGGCGGTGGTGGGGGCGACACAAGAGAGGCAGCTTGCGGGGGAGAGAGCGAGAGCTTCAGGTGTGGGGAAAGATAGAGAGAGAGAGCTTGGGGAGGGGGAAAGATAGAGAGAGAGAGCTTGGGGGGAAGAGAGAGAGAGAGATAGAGAGAGAGCGAGCTTGGGGGGGAAGAGAGAGAGAGCTTGGGGGGGAGAAGAGAGAGAGAAAGAGTGCTTGGGGGAAACAGATAGAGATAGAGCTTGGTGGGGGAGAGGGAGAGAAATTGAGGGGGGGAAGAGAGCGAGAGCTTGGGGGGAAGAGAGAGAGAACTTGGGGGGAAGAGAGAGAGAAAGCTTGGGATGAAGAGAGAGAGAGCTTGGGGGGAAGAGAGAGAGAGAGAGCTTGGTGGGGAAGAGAGAGAGAGCGAGAGAGCTTGGGGGGATGAGAGAGAGAGAGAGAGAGAGCTTGGGGGGAAGAGAGAGCGAGAGCTTGGGGGAAAAGAGAGAGAGCGAGAGCTTGGGGGGAAGAGAGAGAGAGGGAGAGCTTGGGGTGAAGAGAGAGAGAGGGAGAGCTTGGGGTGAAGAGAGAGAGAGCTTGGTGGGGAAGAGAGAGAGAGAGAGCTTGGGGGAAGTGGGAGAGAGAGAGAGAGCTTGGTGGGAATAGAGCGAGAGCTTGAGGTGGACGAGAAAGAGAGAGAGAGCTTGGGGGGATGGGAGAGAGAGAGAGAGAGAGTTGGGGGGGGGAAGAGAGAGAGAGCTTGGGGGGAAAGAGCGAGAGCTTGGGGGGAAGAGAGAGAGCTGGGGGGGAGACAGAGAGAGAGAGGGAGAGAGAGAGCTTGGGGGGAATAGAGAGAGAGAGAGCTTGGGGTGAAGAGAGAGAGAGCTGGTGGGGAAGAAAGAGAGAGAGAGCTTGGGGGGGAGAAGAGAGAGAGAAAGAGAGCTTGGGAGGAACAGAGAGAGATAGAGCTTGGTGAGGGAGAGGGAGAGAAATTGAGGGGGGAAGAGAGCGAGAGCTTGGGGGGGAAGAGAGAGAGAACTTGGGGGGAAGAGAGAGAGAAAGCTTGGGGTGAAGAGAGAGAGAGCTTGGGGGGAAGAGAGAGAGAGAGCTTGGGGGGAAAAGAGAGAGAGAGAGCTTGGGGGGAAAAGAGAGAGAGAGAGCTTGGGGGGAAAAGAGAGAGAGAGAGCTTGGGGGGAAAAGAGAGAGGGAGAGCTTGGGGTGAAGAGAGAGAGAGCTTGGTGGGGAGGAGAGAGAGAGAGCTTGGGGGGAGAGAGAGAGAGAGAGAGAGAGAGCTTGGTGCGTATAGAGCGAGAGCTTGAGGTGGAAGAGAAAGAGAGAGAGCGAGCGAGCTTGGGTGGATGAGAGAGAGAGAGAGTGAGAGATAGAGAGAGAGATTGAGAAAGAGCTTGGGGGGGAAGAGAGAGAGAGAGCTTGGGCGAAAAGAGAGAGAGCGAGAGCTTTGGGGGAAGAGAAAGAGAGGGAGAGCTTGGGGTGAAGAAAGAGAGAGGGAGAGCTTGGGGTGAAGCGAGAGAGAAAGGGAGAGCTTGGGGTGAAGAGAGAGAGAGCTTGGTGGGGAAGAGAGAGAGAGAGAGAGAGAGAGAGAGCTTGGGGGAAGAGAGAGAGAGAGAGAGAGCTTGGTGGGAATAGAGCGAGAGCTTGAGGTGGAAGAGAAAGAGAGAGAGAGAGAGCTTGGCGGCGGGAGAGAGAGAGAGAGAGAGCTTGGGGCAGGTGAGAGAGAGAGAGCGAGCTTGGGGGGAAGAGAGAGAGAGAGCTTGGGGGAAAGAGAGAGAGAGCTTGGAGGGAAAAGAGAGAGAGCGTAGGGGGAAGACAGAGAGAGTGCTTGGGGGAAGACAGAGAGAGAGCGCTTGCGGGGGAGAGAGAGCGAGCTTGGGGGGCAAGAGAGAGCGAACTTGGTGGGGCAAGAGAGAGAGAGAGCTTGAGGGGTGAAAGAGAGAGATAGAGAGCGCTTGGTGGAAGAGAGAAAGCTTGGGGGGGGAGAGAGAGATAGAGAGCTTGGCGGGAAGAGAGAGAGCTTGGGGGTGGAAAAAAGAGAGAGAGAACACTTGGGGGAAGAGAGAGAGAGAGAGAGCTTGGAATGGGGGAAAGAGAGAGAGAGAGAGCTTGGGGGGGAGAGAGAGAGAGAGAGAGATTGGGGGAAGAGAGAGAGAGAGAGCTTGGGGGGAATAGAGAGAGAGATTGGGGGGAACAGATAGAGAAAGAGAGAGATTGGGGGAAGAGAGAGAGAGAGCTTCGGGGGAAGAGAGAGAGCGCTTGAGGGGGAAGAGAGAGAGAGAGAGCTTGGGGGAAAGAGAGAGAGAACTTGGGGGGGAAGAGAGCAAGAGCTTGGGGGGGAAGAGAGAGAGAGAGCTTGGCGGGGGTGGGGGCGACGAGAGAGAGACAGCTTGAGGGGGAGAGAGCGAGAGCTTCGGGTGTGGGGAAAGATAGAGAGAGAGAGCTTGGGGAGGGGGAAAGATAGAGAGAGAGAGCTTGGGGGGGGAAGAGAGAGAGAGAGAGAGAGAGAGAGAGAGCTTGGGGGGGAAGAGAGAAAGAGCTTGGGGGGGAGAAGAGAGAGAGAAAGAGAGCTTGGGGGGAACAGAGAGAGATAGAGCTTGGTGGGGGAGAGGGAGAGAAATTGAGGGGGGGGAAGAGAGCGAGAGCTTGGGGGGGAAGAGAGAGAGAACTTGGGGGGAAGAGAGAGAGAAAGCTTGGGGTAAAGAGAGAGAGAGCTTGGGGGTAGAGAGAGAGAGAGAGAGAGGGAGAGAGAGCTTGGGGGGGAAGAGAGAGAGATTGGGGGAAGAGAGGGAGAGAGATTGGGAGGAGGGAAAGAGAGCTTGGGGGTGAAAGAGAGAGAGAGAGCTTGGAATGGTGGTGAAAGGGAGAGCTTGGAATGGGGGGAAAAAGAGAGAGCTTGGGGGGGAGGGAGAGAGCTTGTGGGGAAGAGAGAGAGAGAGAGCTTGGGGAAAAGAGAGAGAGCTTGGGGGTGAAAGAGAGAGAGAGCTTGGGGGGGGTGGGTAAAAGAGAGAGAGAGAGAGAGCTTGGGGGTTGAAAGAGAGAGAGAGAGCTTGAGGGAAAGTGAGCGAGAGCGCTGGGGTGAAAGAGAGAGAGAGAGAGCTTGGGGGGTGAAAGAGAGAGAGAGCTGGAGGAGTGAGAGAGAGAGATAGCTTGCGGGGAAGAGAGAGAGAGAGAGCGTTTGGGGGGGAAGAGAGAGAGATAGCTTGGGGGAAAGAGAGAGAGAGAGAGAGAGAGAAAGCTTAGGGGGGAAGAGAGAGAGAGCTTGGGCAGGTAGAGAAACAGAGAGAGAGAGCGCGCTTGGTGGTGGAAGAGAGAGAGCTTGGGGGAAGAGAGAAATTGGGGGAAGAGACAGAGAGAGAGAGATTGTGGGGAAGAGAGGGAGAGAGAGAGAGAGAGAGAGATTGGGATGGGGAGAGAGAGATTGGGGGGAAAGAGAGAGCGCTTGGGGGGAAGAGAGAGAGTGAGAGAGAGTTTTGGGGGGGGAGAGAGAGAGAGCTTGGGCGAGGGGGAAGAGAGAGAGAGAGAGAGAGCTTGGGCGAGGGGAGAAGAGAGGCAGAGAGCTAGGGGGAAGAGGGGGAGCTGGGGGGGGGAAGAGCATTTGCGTCGGGGGGGTGGAGAGAGAGAGAGCTTGGGGGAGAGAGAGAGCTTGGGGGGAAGAGAGAGAGAAAATGCTTGGGGGGGGAAGAGAGAGAGAGCTTGGCGGGGAAAAGAGAGAGAGAAGCTTGGGCGGGGGGAAGAGAGAGAGAGAGAGAGAGAGATTGGGATGGGGGAAAGCGAGAGCTGTGGGGGAAAGAGAGAGAGCTTGGGAGAGAGACAGCTTGGGGGGCAAGAGAGAGAGAGAGAGAGAGATTGGGGGGTGGATGGGGGGAGAGATTGGGTGGGGGATCGGGGGGGAGAGATTGGGTGGATCGGGGGGAGAGAGAATGGGGAGGATCGGGGGGGAAAGGTTGGGGGGAATCGGGGGTGAGAGTTTGGGGGGATCGGGGGGGAAAGATTAGGGTGGAGAGATTATGGGGGATAGGGGGGGAGAGATTGGGGGGTCGGGGGAGAGATTGGGGGGGAGGTTGGGAGGATCGGGGGAGAGGTTGGGGCGAAGAGGTTGGGGGGGATTGGGGGGGAGAGATTAGGAGGGGATCGGCGGGGAGAGGTTAGGGGCGATCGGGGGAGAGATTGGGGGGTAGAGATGGGGAGAGAGATTGGAGGGTCTAGGGGGAGATTGCGGGGGTCAGGGGGAGATTGGGGGGGAGAGATTGAGGGGTCAGGGGGGAGAGATTGGCGGGATCGGGGGAGAGATTGGGGCGATCAGGGTGGGAGAGATGTGCGGTGGAGAGATTGGGGAATCGGAGGGAGAGGTGCGGGGGGAAAGATTTTGGGGATCGGGGGGGAGAGATTGGGGGGAATTGGGGTGGGAGAGATTGGGGCGATCGGGGGGGAGAGATTGAGGGAGCAGGGAGGGAGAGATTGGGGGGATTGGGGGAGAGATGCGGGGGAGAGATTGGGGGGGATTGGGGGGGAGATATTGAGGGATCGGGGGGAGAGATTGGTCGTGTCAGGGGGGAGGAGCAGGGGGGAGAGATTGGGGGATCGGGGGAAGAGATTGGGGGGTCGGGGGGAGAGGTGTGGGGGGAGATTTGGGAGGATCGGGGAGAGAGATTGGGAGGTCGGGGGGAGAGATGTGGGAGGGGAGATTTGGGAAGATCGGGGGAAGGGATTGGGGGGTCGGGGGGGAGAGATGTGGGGGAGATTTGGGGGGATCGGGGGGAGAGATGCGGGGGGTAGAGATTGGGGAAATCGGGGGGGGAGATTGCGGGGATCGGGGGGAGAGAAGTGGGGGGGAGAGATTTGGGAGTTTCGGGGGTTGGGGGGGAGAGATATGTGAGGGAGAGATTTGGGGGGTGTCGGTGGGTGAAATTTGTGGGGATTGGGGGAGAAATTGGGGGTGTCGGGGTGGGAGAGATTGGGGGTGTCTGGGGAGAGATGCAGTAGTGAGAGATTTGGGGGGGATCGGGAGGGTGAGAGACTGGGGGGTTGGGGTAGTAGAAATGCGGGGGGAGAGATTGGGGGGATCGGGGAGAGAGATTGGGGGGGTCGGAGGGAGAGATGCGGGGGGAGAGATTGGGGTGATCGGGGGGGAAAGATGCGGTGGGAGAGATTGGAGGGATCGGGGGGTGACAGATGCGGGGGGGAGAGAATGGGGGGAAAGATTGGGGGGATCGGGGGGAGAGATAGGGGGGATCGGGGGGAGAGATTGGGGGAGAGATTGGGGGGTCTGGGGGGGAGAGATGCAGGGGGAAGCAGCGGGGAGAGATTAGGGGGGATCGGGGGGAGAGATTGGGGAGGTCGGGGGGAGAGATGCGTGGGGAGAGATTGGTGGTGTTGGGGGGAGCAGGGGGAAGAGATTGGGGGGATCTGGGAGAGATGGAGTGTTGGGGTGGGAGAAATGCGGGGGGGGAGAGATTGTGGCGTCGGGGAGGAAAAGATTGGGAGGGTTGGGGGAACGGGGGGAGAGATTGGGGGGATCGGGGGAGAGAGATTGGGGGAGTGGAGGGGTTCAGGGGCAAGAGATTGGGGGGCGTGGGGGGAGAGATTGGGGGGTAGAGATGCGAGGGGGAGAGATTGAGGGGATCGGGGGGGAGAGATTTGGTGGGTCGGGAGGGGAGAGATGCGGTGGGGAGAGATTGGGGTGATTGGGGGGGGAGATTGGGGGGGATCAGGTGGGATAGATTGGGGGGGAGATTGGGGGGGACGGGGGAGAGATGCGGGGGGGAGAGATTGGGGGGATCGTGGGGAGAGATTGGGGGATTGTGGGGAGAGATTGGGGGGATCGGGGGAGAGATTGGGTGGGTCGGGTGGAGAGTTGCGGGGGGGAAAGATTGGGGGGACGGGGGGAGAGAATGGGGGGTCGGGGGGAGAGAATGGAGGGTCGGGGGGAGAGAGTGGGGGGATCTGGGGGAGAGAGTGGGGGGATCTGGGGGAGAGAGTGGGGGGGATTAGGGAGAGAGTGGGAGGGATTGGGGGGAGAGATTGGGGTGTATCAGGGGAAAGAGATTCTGGTGTATCGGGGGGAAGAGATTGGGGGGGATCAGGGGAGTGATTGGGGTGTATCGGGAGAAGAGATTGGGGGGTCGGGGCGGGGAGAGTACGGGTGGGAGAGATTGGGGGTGAGAGAATGGGGGGTCGGGGGGGAGAGAATGGAGGGTCGGGGGGGACAGAGTGGGGGAGATCGGAGGGGAGAGATGGGGGGATTGGGGGGGAGAGATGGGGGGATCGGGGGGAGAGTTTGGGGGGGTCAGGGCAGAGAGAGAGATATGGGGGGAGAGATTGGGGGCACGGGGGGGAGAGAATGGGGGGTCGGGGGGAGAGATTTAGGGGGAGAGATCGCGGAGGTTCGGGGGGAGAGATCGGGGAGGGTCGGGGGGGAGAGATCGGGGAGGGCGGGGGGGGGAAGAGATTGGGGAGGGTCGAGGGGAGAGATTGGGGAGGGTTGCGGTGGGGAGAAATCAGGGAGGATCGGTGGGGAGAGAGATCGGGGAGGGTCGGGGGGGAGAGATCGGGGAGGGTCGGGGGCGAGAGATTGGGGAGGGTCGAGGGGGAGAGATCAGGGAGGGTCGGGGGGGAAGAGGTCGGGGGGTGAGAGATAGGGGAGGGTCGGGGGGAGAGATCAGGGAGGGTCAGCGGGGGGAGAGATCGGGGGAGAGAGATCGGGGAAGGTCGGGGGTGGGGAGAGATCGAGGGGGGAGAGATCGGGGAGTGTCGAGGGGGAGAGATCGGGGAGGGTCGAGTGGGGAGAGATCGGGGAGGGTCGAGGAGGAAGAGATTAGGGAGGGTTGAGGAGGGAGAGATCAGGGAGAGTCGGGGGGGGAGAGATTGGGGAGGGGAGGGTCGGTGGGGGGAGAGATCGGGGAGGGTCGGGGGTGAGAGATCGGGGGTGGTCGGGGGGAGAGAGCGGGGTGGAGGGATTGGGGGGAGAGATTGGGGGGGTCGGGGGGGAAAGATTGTGGGGGGATTGGCGGGGATAGATTGGTGGGGTCGGGGGGTGATTGGGGGGGAATCAGAGGGGAGAGAGCGAACTCAGAAGCCGGATCACATTCTTCGAACACCCTGTTGCCTGCAAGCTCGGTGCATATGTTACAAGGGACATCGTTTGTGTGAATGGAATCCAGAAGTCACGGCACTGTCACTTTTCACTTCATATCCAATATACCTGCTAACAATGCGCACACAATGCCCCATCTATAGGGGGGGGAGACGGAAGGCAATGGGCAAGGTCTTGCACTTGGTTAAGGGCCTTCAGCTGGAACTTGGCTGTGGGAGGCAGCACATGTGCTGGGGTAAGGGACTTCAGCTGGGGGAGGAATGCACTTACGCTGGGGCAATGGACTTCGGCTGGAACTTGGTGACTTTTAGGGAGATCTATCCTCTGGCTTCTGAGGTCAAAATGGATCGAATTACAAATTGGAAAGTCATTCAGAACTTGGGCTGGGGCGGTTCCAGTTACACATTCGAGAGGACCTTCAGGTTGTGGCTTATGCTCAAAGGGGACGAATGAGCAATACGTCTGGAGAGCTAATCATAGATACGGCTGCAGTTCAGTTAGTACAAATAGACACATCCATAAAAGAAACTAACATATTTCCCACATGAATGGCCATGTGGAGAGTGATCAGCACGCGTGGAATTATAGACCAGCGAAAGTGAACACTTTCAGCAAAGGAGGAGAGAAAAATCAGCTAGTTTAGGGTAGTTTTGCTACTATTGATCCAAGAACAGAAGAAGCATACAACAAGGACGGTCATTCAACCACCCCTTTTCCTTTCATCGACCATGTACACCCCAATTGGCACTACAGTGTAAGAGGCAGAGAATAAGAGATGCTGTTTAACACATCTGATTGTCAGTACATCAGGAATTCTAACGCTCCACTTTTGTTTCAATCTTGTACATTATCTTTCACATTACTGCCATCCTCAACTCAGAACTTACTCTTGCATGATGTTAGAATATTACATCTGAAGGGAACAGGATAATGTAAGGAGCCCTTTGATTTGTTCTAAATTTGGGGTAAATTAATTACGACTATGTTTTGAGGTATATATGTGCAAAGTTAATAGTTAAATCAGTTAACCAAATGAGGTGGTGGCATCTGGAAGTGATGTTGTACAGGGTAATGGAAAGACCAAATGCAGCACGACAATAGGGGACCTCAATAATGGTACATGTGGATAGTGGCTTCTGCAGGAGGGATCGTTTTATATAATTACTTTGGTTTTCTGTGAGACAATTAAAAAAATGGGAGAGCTGGACCAACAATAGTTTTACATTATATTGGACACCAAATTATTGAAGGCTCAATTCAAGGTGTCTGCATTGGAATGGTCAGACTTAAGAATGCAAAGAACGAGTATAACTGCCACATCAGATCTAGGGTCATTCCAGATGCTCTGTTAAGCTTCATCTAGACTGACTACAAAGGACTTTATATAATTTGTAGTAGGGAACTTAGGCCCCAGCGTAGCGTCCCATTTAGGGCGATAATTTTTGAATGGTCGCAAAATATTACCAGGCGAAAAGGATTTGCTGCTTCCAGGAACTTCAGCTTCAGCGCCCCAAGAGAGAAGTGGAGTGTTAAATCAAGCGCTACCACTTCCCTTAGAGCACTAAAGTGTGTGAGAGGGGCAGTAGCGGCAGAGCGGTAAACAGAGTTCAGTGCAGCGCTGCCGTCTTTAGAGGTTCCTTCCCTTGCTTAAAGGGAAGGGCCAATGATGGGTTGAATTAATCTTCCTGCTCTCGCTGTGGGACCACGGGACCATGTGAATAACAGCCCCAAGCACTGTAAGAGAGTGGAGGGCTGAGGAATAGTGGGGTCAAAATCAATCAGAAGGCACCATACTGGGGATCGATATAATCTTGCCCTACCTGACCGCCTCTGTCTTTAAATATCGCTCTCCAAGTGGCCAGCTGAGGGGGCAACTTCTCTTACAGCTGCCGTTGTTGACGCCCGGCGATGCAGCAGGGGCGGGAGCGGATATTACATCCAGAGCGGTAACTGAGCACTGAGGACCGGATGACGTCACGAGCTACAGGGCGCAAGAGAGCGAGGTGGTAAGGTTAGCACCAGCGCAAAACCGCCAATTAAGTTTGCGGGCGTCAGTGAAATTGGCGCGCCCAGTCGGTAACCCTTAGCGTCCCATTACCGCCCCTGTGGGCACTAACGGGAGGCGTAAACCAGGCGAATTTCTCCCCCTGTGTATTTATTAAAATGCATAAGGATTAAATAAAATATACTTGTTAAACTTAATTGTTCTCATGGTAGTCCAACAGAGCTCAGGGATATATATATATTTATATAGCGGCTTTAATGTAGTGAAACGTCCCAAGGCGCTTCACAGGAGTATTATGCAATAAAAATTTCAAACCGAGCCGCATAAGTAGAAATTAGAAGAGATATGTTTTAAGGAGCGTCTTGAAGGAGGAAAGAGAGGTAGAGAGGCGGAGAGGTTTAGGCATGGAGTTCCAGAGCTTGGGACGTAGGCAACAGAAGGCACGGCCACCAATGGTTGAGCAATTATAATCAGGGATATCAGGAGGGCAGAATTAGAGGAGCGCAGATGTCTCGGGGGAGGGGGGGGGTTGTGGGGCTAGAGGAGATTACAGAGATAGGGAGGGGTGAGGCCATGGAGGAATTTGAAAATAAGGGTGAGAATTTTGAAATCGAGGCATTGATTAACCGGAAGTCAATGTAGGTCAGCGAGCACAGGGGTGATGGGTGAGAGGGACTTGGTGCGAGTTAGGACACAGGCAGCCGAGTTTTGGATTCTCTCAAGTTTATGTAGGGTATATTGTGGGAGGCCAGCCAGGAGCGTGTTGGAATAGTCAAGTCTAGAGGTAAGAAAGGCATGGATGAGAACTTCAGCAGCGGAGGAGCTGAGGCAAGGGCAGAGATGGGCAATGTTATGGAGGTGGAAATAGTTATGCTGCGGATATATGATCCAAAGCTAATTTCAGGGTCAAATATGACACCAAGTCAGTTTGCGGGCATCGGTGAAATTGCTGCGCCCCGTTAGTAACCCCTTAGCACCCCGTTACTGCCCCCTACAAATGCTAATAGAAATATCTGGTCAGTTTTATTGGGACAACTATTAATATTTCACCCAAATACAGAATACAAGAGCCTGCAGCTATCTGATGGCTCAGAGGCAATTGAGTGATACAGATCAGGATGGCCCCAGGTTTGAACCCCAGTCAGTGCTGAAGTGGATGGGAAGGTGGGAGTCACCATAAAACCACAGTATCCCCAATCTGTGCTGATGGGAAATTATCCAGGTTCCTTGCTACTATTTTTCAGTGATCCCTGTTAGAAAGGGCACCTGCATATGTTGAGTGAGGACAAAGTCAAGCTTGATTGTGGTTCCCCCTCCCCTCCATGTTTAAGTAGTCTGCTTATACCCACTGTCCAATGACTTCTTGAGACTGTACCAGAGAACCACAAACACATCTGGAATAGTACTGGATGAGCAGGGGCCTTCAGCAGAAATGGGGCAAAGAAAGAAAGAAAGACGTGCATTTATATAGCGCCTTTCACAACTACTGGACGTCCCAAAGCGCTTTACAGCCAATTAAGCACTTTTGGAGTGTGGTCACTGTTGTAATGTGGGAAACAGTGTAAAAGGGAGTAAAGCAGAGGGAAAACTAGTAATTGAAAAACATAGCAACTCATTATAAAGCCCCATGAAAACTATTAGTGGGACCTGCTTCTTAGTTGAAGTTTTGGAATACATGCAACTTAGAGCAGAGATGCCATCGGGCATGAACTCCTGCAGTTTAAGTGTATGTCTTCAAGAGGAGATACCTCAAACAGTGGGTACCTTAAATGTCATGTTGATCAAGAAATGGTGAACTATTGAGGAAATAACTATTTCTGTTGCTAGTTCTGCAGCCTGATGTAACAGTATTTGTGTGGCTGTAGGTTGGTACGAAGGAAATTGTTTTTTTGTGCCTGTCTCATTGGTTCTTTTATTTTAAACCAGATTCTCTGCTAGCCTTTACTCTCTGTCCAGTAACCCATGTTTCCTGTCAGGCCCCTGTTCAGCTTTACTTTCCACTCTCTGACTCCTCGGAATTCCCCTCTTGTTTATTAAAACGTTTGCAGCAAGTCAGCAGAAAAGAAAGAAATCAAAGAAATTCTGCAATGGGCAGGAATTCAGCACACCAGGGGAGGATTGAACTACTCTGGCCTGGCAAATGAAGATTCCTCCCATCAGAAAGGTTCACACTGGGTCCTAAAGACTTCCTTGTACAAGGAGTCTCTCTAAAATATATAGCTGGGAGATCCGTCCATATTTGAGCTGGATGCAAACCAATTACGTGGCTTAAAGATTGTAGAATGTTGGGTGTGTGAGTTGTGCACGTAACTACAAGACACCAAACTTCGCTATTTTACACCCGTCCATCAAACCTTCCGTCTGAACCAATCTCCGTCCACAGAACTGGCCACGCCTCTGACTCTCAAATACGGAGGCCCAGAATTTGCAGTGAGCGGCGAAGCAAAGGCGTTCGCCGCTGGCCCCGACGAAAGCTGCTCACAGAGATCTCATGATCTCGTTGGCTAAAAGTTTGCCTCTCTTGCTGCGTACGTCAGAGCAGTGTAGATTAGTGGGGAATTCCTCGTGCAAGCTGCTGTGACATCAACAAGTTCTGTAAGCAGCCAATCACAATCCAGGATTCTCACAGACAGGGAACCAGGAAGTGCAGAAGTTGCTTTTATTCAGACTTTTAAAAAATGTCACGGAGAGAAAACCAAAGATTGGGGCTCTCACATGGCGAAAGGGTAAACCTGAAATAAATATGAACTAACTTAAAAAATGTAATTAATTTTCATGATTACGGAGAAATTTGACACTCCACAAAATTAAATTTAGTTTTACAGGGCCATAACATTTGTTTAGCAGTAAATACGCCATTAAAACCCCAGTTATATCCAACAAGGCCTAAATTTAATGAGGTATTTAACAGCGATATTAGCGCGGAATAGCCCAAGTTTTCATCAGTTTCACTGATTTCCCTCAATACACTGCTGGCTATGGAAGGGAGGGGCCACAGCGCAGCCAATGACCACAACTTCAGAATTTCCGCGCTAGAATGCGCATGCACTAAATCCTGAAGTTGCGGTCAGTTTCAAAGACGTAATAAGTGAACGGTGTTCGTTCGCTGTTATTGCTGAGCAAATTCTGGGCTCGAGTATCTTCCAATTGCATTAATTAGGAGAGTCCCTCAATATTGTGAAGGCGCAGCAGGAAAAAAGCATTTTTCTGGTCGTTTAATTATAAATTTTGAGCATTTTATAAAATATGTATCCTTACTGAGATCTGCTCCCGGTCCAGCAACATTTTGATTTTAATACTGCCCGTGCCAGCTCTTTGAAAGAATTATTTAATTAACCCCACTCCCTTACACTGTCCCCAAAGCCATGCCTATTTGTCCTTTTCAAGTATATATCCAATTCCCCTTTGAAAGCTACTATCGGCTCTGCTTCCACACACTTTCAGGCAGTGCATTCCAGTTCATTCCTTTTTTGGCAACTGTCATAAACATGTGTCCTCTGATTACTGACCGTCCTGCCAGAGGAAACAGTTTCTCCCCTCCCCCTCCCCTCACTCTATCAAAAAACTCAATTTTGAAAACAACTCTATTAAATCTTCCCTTTACATTCCCTGCTCTAAGGAGAACAATACCCGTTTCTCTAGTCTCTCTACATAAATAAAGTCCCTCCTGCCAGATTTATATCAAAATTAATATAAAAAGCACACATCTTCAAGCACAACAAATGCAAATACTGAAACCTGACTGGTTGGTAGACATCCTAATTTTTCAAAGGCTGGAGTGACAGGAATTGTAGCTGAGTACCGCTCGGTTACTGGTTAGGTGACCTGAGAGGCAGAGGGAGATAGAGGAATTTGCAAATTGTCTAAATTCAGTCAGGCCAGTGAAGTTCGCTATCCCTTTACTTAGTGGGTGTAATTATTCAGTTTGTTGGCTTTTAGGGTGTATGTTGGGAACTTGATTAGTGCTGCCCCCCTGTTCACAGTATTTCCCCTCGTATGATCTTCAGTTTTTGACCTGGATGATGAGCCACTTCATCATTACCGTCCGCCATTGCCTGTGGTGGGCTTCCAATTTCCTAAGTCTATGCTCCAGATCTTGCTGAATGCGAGAGCCCTTCCATTTCTTGCTGGTTGTATGGGAGATCATGGGCGTAATATTGACTGTGGACGTAAGTGTAAATCTGGCGCTAGCGGATCAGCAGCCTGTTATATATCTTTCCTGATTTTCATGTGCAGTAGCAGGGCTGAGGCCGGACAGAATCTCTCTTTTTGGTTTCTGCTTTGCCTTTTTTTAATATATTTAATCTCAAATGTATTTTAAATACATGTAATAAAACCATTGTCCCATGTGCTCATTTTTCAGTTTCCATGAACCGAGTGATTTTACCTTTGGTAACTGAATCGACATCTGGTATATTCTCACCAGTTAATTCGGGTTCTACATAATATTGCACTATGTGACCTTATTGATTTTGACTGAAATAAGGGTGTCCTGAGATCGATTTGCACGCCAAAGATGCAGTGTGTCAACTGATTAAAAACTTAACTAATCGAATGCGCAACCCGGAAGTTGCACTCTATGGCGTGATTAGAATTCCTCATATCCTCTTTGGGTTGTATAAGGGGTGGAAAAGGTGCTGGAATTGAAAATTGAGTCTTTTATTAATAGTTTAGACATTTCTTGGCTTGAAAATACTTTAAAAAAAAGATTGTTCAACTGTCTAGTAAATGGCTGCTACCCTTTTGGCTCTACATGAAGTACATACACTGTTGATAACTAACAGACCCATGCAACGTTTGGCCCAGTTGCAACAGGCGCCGAGGCAACAGCTCTATGGGTAAGATGCCTGTGCAATTCTGAAAAAGGCTGACAAGGTAGGTAATTCTCTTCTGAGAAAACTTTCTCCATTAAAAAAAAAATGTTATGCAAAAAAGTCAATGAAAGATACTGAGGGGATTGGTTTCACTGTTAACCCTTTCGTGAACTGGTTCAAAGCTGCTATATTAAGGAAGGAATTTACATAGCCACTGAAGTAGTTCCGAAGTGTAATTATTGATGTAATGTTAGGAAACTGCTGTCAATTTGCTTACAACAAAGTCCCCAAAACAGCAGTGGAATAAATGACCAGTTAATCTATTTTCCGTAGCGGGACAAATATTGATCAGGACACGGGGTGACCTCCTCTGCTGCTCTTTAAACTTTTGCCACTGGATCTTTATGTCTAGATGAGAGGTCAGACAGATCCTCGGTTTAATGTCTCATCTGAAAGGCCGCACCTCCGTTAGTGCAGCACTCCCTCCGTACTGCACTGGAGTCTTCTTTCATATTGTAATAGCAAATCAAATGTCAATATCTCAGCCAGATATCCAGGCCAAAGCTTCCAGTGTAACAGTGTGCATATCTTGTAGGCTGCCTGTGAATTTCTTCTGAGGGCAATGCTCAGTGATGTGCTCCAGGGTTTGATTAGGAGCTCCACATTCGCATGATGGGGATGCTTTAATCTTCCATCTATAGAGAAGGTGGCAGGATCGACCATGACCAGTTCTGAGGCGGTTGATGCTTGTCCACTGTTTGCGAGGAAGGTTTGATCGTTCAGGTTGTACTGTGGGGTCCTCTATAAGGAATGCATTCCATATGTCACAGTTCTTCCAAGCATTTTGCCATCGGTGGTCAAGACTGAGGGGAGCTTGCTTAAGGGCTTCGGCGATGGTCCAAAAAGGCCTTCTATATTTGAGAGGGGTTGGTGGTAGCTTATTCAAGTCGGCCTGGAGTGTCAGGCTAGATTATGTGCTCAAGTCTCTGGAGTGAACTCAGGACCTTCTGATTCAGAGGTGAGAGTGCTACCACTGAGCCAGACCTGACACCTTATTGTCATTTGGAATAACTTCACTAACTCACTGTCACTGTTTTCTCCTGTTAATTGTTTTATGTGTGAATAAATCTTTTTCGTATTTTAGTCTTTTAGAAAGTGTCTGAGGTGACAGGTAGTAATCGTCATATAAAGTTCTGTGGGCATGCTGTAAATTGCAGAGCGAACAAATAACTTTATTGTAAGTCCAGGGCACATTATCCCACATTACTTTGCACACAAATTCTCACCAGTTCATAGGAAGTGTGGGATCACCTGTGGGAGCAGGTTTTTGTATTGGCCACAAGAAAACGGCTCTGGGGAGAGATGGAATTGTACACCAGTCTATTGGTTCTGTTAGAATCTGCACTATTTTATTCGAATGGTGTTGTGGCGTTAAATCCATCCCGTCGCTTTGTTCTTCCGACTCTGATGCTATTTTCACTCTAATTTGCTATTTGTGATCCAGAGGACGTGTGGACTCCGAGTACAAGAGTTTAAAAAAATGCACACCCTGCTGGGAGCATGGACTCTGAGACTCGAACAGTTCCTAGGTTCCATTTTTAATTAGACATTTTAAAAAAAAATCCTTATACAACCGCCTCCCACACTGAACCTTGGCTGCAGTTACTGCAGGTTACAGATGATGGAAGGAGAATAAGAAATAATCAAGTTAATGACTAGCACTGGAAAAGTGTTGATTTATCGTTAGTTCACTCCCAGTTCGATTTTGCAATTTAACTGTTAACAATTCGCTTATACTGTAGCGCCGCGCTTCTTCATCGAGTTTGCGATGCTGATCCTGTCTTTATCCGTCCAACTAGTTGATCTGTTTCAACAAGATCATCACAATATCGTTAACAATCCTCGTATTTCCTATTTCCTCTCACAAAGGGCTCTGCTGTAGATGACTAACACGATGGGATTAGAAATGGCTATTTATCACTCACTGGCTAAACACAGGAAAACACTCGGAAACTTCCAAGGCTTTGTTTGAATAGACTGTGAGCGAGCGCTAAAGACCGTCTGTAACTGGGGCCATGTGGAAGGATGAGGGCAGGAGAGGACGCGATATTTGAATGTATGTTGCTTTCTGGTTTTCCTCTTTCTTTGAGTGTGTCTCATTGCTGCCTCTCCTCTTACTCTTACACTTCCTCGTTGCCGTTATGTCTCTGTCCTTTTCTGCTCCTGTTTACACCTTAGTCGCTTGTAATCTGTTCTCATAAACCTCTCTTTACATAGGATATACGGCACAGAAACAGGCCATTCGGCCCAACTCGTCCATGCTGGCGCTTCTGCTCCACTCGCGCCTCCTCCAGTCTTTCCTCATCTGCTTATTTAACCACGTCTTAAATGCATCTATACTATTTGACTCAACCACTTCCTGTGATATCGAGTTCCACATTCTCACCAATCTCTGGGTAAAGAAGTTCCTCCTGAATTCCCTATTTGATTTCTTGGTGACTATCTTATATTGATGGCCTCTAGTTATGCTCTTCCGCACGTGGAAACATTCTCTCTGAACCTATTCTATCAAAACCTTTCATCATTTTAAAGACCTCTATTAGGTCACCCCTCGGCCTTCTCTTTTCAAGAGAAAGGAGACCCAGCCTGTTCATCCTTTCCTGATATGTGTACCCTCGCATTTCCGGTATCATCCTTGTAAATCTTCTCTGCACCCTCTCCAGTGCCTCTATATCCTTTTTATAATATGGCGACCAGAACTGCACGCAGTACTCTGTGTGGTGCAACCAAGGTTTGATTCGAGTTCAGCACAACTTCCCTACTTTTCAATGCAATCGTTCTATAAATAAACCCTAGTGTTGGTTTGCTTTTTTATGGCCTTATTAACCTATTTTTCCCTCCCTATCTCTTTCCTTCTCTCCTTGTCTCTATCTCGTTCCTCTTCTTCTAAATAATCGGCGAAAAGCACTCACAAACTAATCCGAGTTCGCTTTGTTCTAATGAAGCCACTTTAAACCTTTCAGTGGGCCTCCCCAAATCCACAGCGTCGTGAATGGCTGCTGGCAGTTCCCACCGTTTTAAATGACCTCCCGTTTTCCTTCCCTCTTCCTCTTAATCCTTTCCTAATTAAAAAAATAATATCTAAATGCTTCAGGAAAATGATTGGAAACCAAAGCCCCGATCCCGACTCAAGAAACGGGTCCCCTTTGCTTATAACCGGAATCTGTCCGGTAATGTGACAACTGACACTTGGAGAAACGCATCTTTTACTAAGTATAAAGAGCGCACGGTATCCAGGCAACGAGAAAGTCTCTACTGTTGCCTTGGCATTTCTCTCTTTCAATGATGTTAGGAATGAAATGTTTCTTTATCTAATTGAAGGCTGAAAAGCTTTCAGAAATTGCAAATTTCTGCCGCAGAAAAGCTGGACTAAACCTGAGAGAGCAGCCTCCCGGGTGCATCCCTCCCTCACTCCCTCCCCGAGGCCATCCCTCCCTCACTCCTTCCCCGAGGCCATCCCTCCGTCTATCCCCGAGTGCATTCCTCCTTCCCCGAGGCCACCATTCCCTCCCCGAGGCCATTCCCCTCTACCCGGGCAACCCACGCACCTCCCCCACTCACACACTTCCCAGGTTAATCCCTCCCTCCCCGCGATAATCTTCCCCTTCCTGAGGTAATCCTTCTCTCCCAGGGGCAGTCTTTCCCAGGGGCAGTCCCTCCCTCCCCGTGGCCATTCTTCCCTCTCCGTGTCTAAGAAAGCCTACTTTTTGCCATCTTCCTTGTCCAATAGGTTAGAGCGGACACTAATTGGTTACAGTAACAGTTTATTTTCAGAAGTAAAACGAAAATCGATCCATGCAAATATATAACCAGCAATTAACAAAACGGAACAAGAATTGGTATTGCCCGGTCCGATTTGGGTAGAAATGGTAACTATGAATACCTGTTGCTTGTTCCCATCTATGGCTGTCTTTGGATGTATTTTACCGTAGTTCCAATCGGGTATTTCCCCAGTACTCCCCTTATTCTACCCAATGATATGAGCAGCATGTACTTGTCCAGATGCAGACAGTGCCTGTGACCCCCCTCCCCCCTTATCTCTCTTTTTGCCTCCATTCACATTGTTTTTTTCTGTCCCTGAAGATGATTTACAATTTGTGGTGATCGCTACTTAGCCCTATTTGGAAACAATCAATTATAACCAAGACGTATTGCTTCCCCTTCTGAGTCATTTGAAATGGACAATGCAATCAATGCAAATTTTTCCACCGGCCATGGATGCAGAGATATGACTGGAGGGCGTTTTAACTCTGGGCCCGGTAACATACTGGACCCATACTGCTCACGGGCAATGAATCACTTTGAAGTGTAATCACCGTTATATTGGCAAAGGCCGCAACCTATTTGTCCACAGCAAGATCCTACAAACAGCAATGAGATAAATGACCATTTCATCTATTTTTGGTGGTGTTGGTTGAAGGATAAGTGTTGACCAGGAGAGCGGGGGAACTGCTCCCATCTTCCAATAGCGTGGTGGAATCTTTTAAATCCACAGAATAGGCAGAACGGGCCTCCGTTTAACGTTTCATCAGAAAACAGCACCTCTGACAATGCTGCACTCACTTGGTCATTACTGCACTGAAGTACTGCATCCGTTGCCTCCAGTCCAGATCCAAGGTCATCCCATCCTCTGTCATTGAATTACAGTATGCAGACGATGCTTGCATCTGCACACACTCAGAGGTCGAACTCCAAATCATTAACACCTTCAACGAAATATACGAGAGCATGTACCTCACACTACACATCTATAAGACAAAGGTCCTCTATCAACCTGCCTCCGCCACACAGTACTGTCCCCATTATCAAAATCCACGACGAGACCTTGGACTGAGTGAATCATTTTCCATATCTCAGGAGCCTACTGTCAACAAGGGCAGACGTCAATGACGGAGTTCAACACAGCCTCCAGTGTGCTAGAGCAGCCTTCGGTCACCTGAGGAAGAGAGTGTTTGAAGACCAGGACCTCAAACCTGGCACCAAGCTCATGGTCGACAGAGCAGTGGTGATACCCGCCCTCCTATAAGCTTCAGAGACAGGGACTATGTGCAGTAGGCACCTCAAAACACTGGAGAAGTACCACTAATGCTGCCTCTGCAAGATCCTGCAAATCAATTGGTGGATAGGCGCACCAATCCTCAGCATTGAAGCATTGACCACGCTCGATCAGCTTTGATGAATGGGCCACATCATCCACATGCCTGACACGAGATTCCTAAATCAAGCGAACCCCAGGTGGGCAGGGAAAATGCTTCAAGGACACCCTCAAAGCCTTCTTGAAAAAGTGCAACATCCCCACCGACACCTGGGAATCCCTGGCCCAAAACCACGCAAAGTGGAGGAGAAGCATCCGGGAAGGCACCGAACACCACGAGTCTCTTTGCCGGTTGCAAGCGGAAGCGAAGCACAAACAGTGGAAGGAGCACACGACCTTCAACCACTGTCTGCTCCACCTGTAACAGAGATGGTAGGTCCTGCATTGAACTCATCAGTCACCTGAGAACTCATTTTTGTGTGAAAGCAAGTCATCCTCAACTCAGAGGGATTGCCTAAGAAGACTGCATTGAATAATTAGGCTAGATTATGTCCTCAAGACCTTGGAGTGTGGCTTGAACACACAGTTTTGCTACTACTGAGCCACACTGACACCTCATGGACTGGGGAGCAAGCATTAATCTTAAGTACAGGATGGGTGCATGGATGTAGGCTGGAGAAGATCACTTAGTTGGAATAAAGCAAAACCATAGATCGTTTTGAAGATGAGAACGAGAATCTTAGTCAATTTTCTGTGGTAAAGGAAGCAGAATTTATCCATCCGCTTAATGCCCTCTCACGGGAACTAATGGCAGAGGTAACTTACAAGTTGATAACATATATAAAGTGATCAGAAATTGTATCCCGGCCAAAATAATTAACAAAGCACATAATCCCTCTGCTAAGCGTCCTTTAGGACAGTAACAAACAAGCGGATCAGTATAGTTGAGTCTAGTTGACGTCCTTTCACTACTGGTGTTGGGTCCATGCCAGGCTAGACAGAAGATATGACAATCTCCTCTCACGAGATTTTGCTATTGTTAACATTGCGTTGAGGGTTAACTAGTCCACATCATAAAGCTGTTTGGCAGGTGACAAGTGGCAAGTGACGGGGAGATCAATAGCGCTCAGAGGTTTATCAACACATTAAGCAGGCAGGCTAAGAAATAGCAATGATTTTTTAATGTAGATAAATGTGAGATGATACACAATAGCACGGAAAACATCGAACCTGCACGTAGTCAATCAGTAACCATTAGCAAAGGTGCAAACGAAAAAGGCAGAGGGTTGTAATTATTAATCATTCGCTAAAAGTATCCAGGCAGTGTAAAGCTGTTACCAATAGAGTTAGTTAAGCATCGAGATGCATCTCACGGGGCAACTTACAAGTGCAAACAGGTTCTTTGAAACGAATGCAACTCAATAATAAAGCCACAATCACAACGTTCTGCGCAATGTTGGAACTCTACGCTCAAAGCGACATTAATTCATTGGACCGGGATCAAGGGTAATTCTGTTACTTAAATAGGACGAAAGGCCTGGGGGCGGTGGAATGCCTGTTTAGAGTCCACATCCCATATTGATCACGGAAAATGTAGAAGCGCAAGTACTTCCTATATATATTAAATAAATCAAAGGTGCTGCTCAGTGGAGACCACTATTATAGATCTGCTTTTCTCCGGTCTGGTCAAGTCGCCGCCGGGGTTGGTGCAGGCCTCCTGAAGCAGCTCCATCTGCTAAATGGAAGTTGGAACTTACAACCAAAGTGGGAGTGAAAACCCGAAACACGCACAACAGCAGAACCCAATCCTACTCACCAGGATTGTACGACTGGAATAATATTCGGGAGTTTTACTCAATTATTCTCTACCACAGAAAGTTGTTGAGGCCAATTCACTAACTATATTCAAAAGGAGTTAGATGAAGTCCTTACTACTCGGGGGATCAAGGGGTATGGCGAGAAAGCAGGAATGGGGTACTGAAGTTGCATGTTCAGTCATGAACTCATTGAATGGTGGTGCAGGCTAGAAGGGCCGAATGTCCTACTCCTGCACCTATTTTCTATGTTTCTATGTTTCTATTCTTAGTGGTCAGTGAACGCTGTCCCGGATGACTTCTTGGATATTTTACAGTCTCGTTTTCCGTCTCCCTCAGGAGATTAAAGAAACTGGGCAGAGAGCATAACCCGGTGGGTGGAGGGGAGTGACTTGTTGAGCCGAGTGGTCTGTCAGAGTCCATACGTTCTTGTGCTACTTTGTGCTCCAAATGTCCCATTAATTGGCAATCTTGCTGATGCAATAAGGACAAGTGGTGGGGGTGGGGCTAATAATGCAACAGAAGGGTAAGATAGCAGAGCCTGTTGGAGGTAGTTGGGAGCGGTCTTGTTTTTAAGTTGGGTTATAGTACATTATTGGGATGGTGGGATTGGTATACATGTGAGGTGCATAGGGTTGGGAGATTGTAACTGCAGTTCCGAAGATGGGTTCCTAGCACACTATTGCGACAAGTTGGAGCCCCTTATTTTATATGGCGCCTACTTTGTTGATGCTAAGTCACTCGGGCAGTGGGCGATGGGGTAAAATGAGCGACATGGAATTGGTGGCCCATTGTACAGATTTTTCGTTCCATTGACTTCAGTGGGAATGAAAATCGGGCGTTGTGTACAGCGGGCGGCCAATTCGACATCTCCCAACTTACACCAGTTAAAATTACCCCCAGTGCTCAGTGTAAATTAGAATTGTTTCTTTCCGTAAAATTGCTTTCCTCTTACTTGGAAGAGGCCCACAGACAAGCAAGCGCAGAGAACAGAAGACTGCTGAGCCAGCCCAGCGAAGTGCTTTGTGCTCTGCGGGTTTGTGCCTGAGTTCGGAGAATCCATTCAGCGAGGGCGTGTGATGTAAAGGGCTCAGCGGCGCACTGGATGGGGCCCAACACATAGTCGCGGGTTTCCTAGTTACCAGCAGCATCTCCGGGAACTATGGCGACAGGACGTCCTCTCGCCAGCAATCCCGCGCAACCCTCCCCTTAGAAAGTCACGTGGTCGTTTATTTTGTGCATTTATTACATTCACACTCAGACAAAGATGAAAGACAAACTGCTGGGAAGGTGGCAGGCGAGTCATCAGGGCGAGGTTTTTTGGGGAGAGTTCTCACCCACCAACTCACAGAAACGGGAGACAGAAATGATTCAAATGTTCTGCCCCCACTTTACATCACAGTACAAAGAGCGGGGCCATCATTACTGGAACCAGTCGGCAGCCCTTCATTTCCTTCTGAAACCTTTGGCAAATTAATATAAAGAGTATAACTGCCTCGAACATTAATAGTTGCAACATCATTAATACTGATCCAGCCATCAGCACTGATCTCCGTCAGTAGTACTGTCCCAATATGAACACCATCGATATTACTGTGTCCACCACATAAACTCTCACCACTAAGACACGGTCCCAACCTTGAGCTGTGACTGGATCAGTGATTCCCTGTTAATGCTCCCATCCTGAACATACTCTCCATGTGCAACACTGCGCTCTGGAAACTGCCTCCGCGCTCATTGAATAATACTGACTACATTAATACTGTTAAACTCATTCCCTCCGCCAGTAACACTCGCTACATCACCAGTACTGCCCCCATTGCGCACGCTCTCTCGATCATTAATATTCACCTTACTATCTCCGGAGAGAGCTGCCCGATGCAGGCGCTGAATTTTCTAACGGACAGATAGATATCTGGTTATATGAACCGTTACTCACACTAGGAGGGCGAGCTGGGAACTCTCATGTGGAAACAAAGTCTGCTCGCTGTGATGCTCTAAAGAGAAGCAACAGGTCGAAGCGAGCATCGCTTTTAGAAACAATGGGGTCTACGTTCAGGCTGTTTGATTATTGGACCATTCGCTGCGAGCTCAAGTCACAAAGAAAGTGTTAAGAACTTTAACTGGACAACAGACAACCACAAAAAGCGGATCGCGAGCTCAGACATCTGACACTCAATCGTACACCTAACTGCACCAAGCACACTAAACTTCGTTTCATTAAACCGTGAACACAAGGGCAGACCCGAAGGTCTAGTTGCACAGCATTAAGTTCTGTAATAGTCTATATTGTAAAATCAATCGATCAATCTGATGCCAGACTTGAGCTAAAGCTGTAAGTAAGAGCTGGGTTACTTATGGCTGATAATACGGAACAAAAGCAGATCGCGGAGCCGCACTCCGCCCCTTTTTCAAATCAAACTTCCTAATTAATTCTACAACGGTCAGTACAAACCGGCCGCCCAATTCCCGGGGAGCCGCTACAGAGGAAGCCCGGGCGTCTGAGACCAAGGGAGGGAAGAGGATCACCCCACACCTTTCACTAAAACAGCTATGCTCACAGAAATGTCCATTGCAAATGAAATCGAGCAGTGTCCGAATGACTGTTCAAAAGTCTCTAGACAATCGGTCTTCACGGTCCAACTTTGTAAAGTCACTCTCGGGGGGCGTTTCCAGTTCTCCAAGGGTTAACCCAAAGCTGTACAAATACTGTAGGTACACAATGGACACTCCTGTTTTCGTTTACAATACAAATCCATTAAATAAAAAAAAAGACTGCTTTAAATAAGCAAGAGTAAGAAAGCTGGTGGGAAGGCAGGTTGTGCGATCGCTCGCTCCCCTGACCCCCCCTGTGTCCAATTCTGGTCTCTCCAGATTACCGTGGAGAACTTTTCACACGTAATTCCTCTTGTCGTAGTCCCCGTTAGCCGACGCTCTCCTTGGGGCCGTATACTTGACGGCGAACGACGACTGGTCTTGCTTCGGGGGGCACGAGCAGCAGAGCAGGGAGCCCCCAATGAAGAGAAGCGCGCTGGCCGTCCAGCCCACGTACAGAGCCGCTCCCATCTCTCGCTTCTTGGAGACCGGGACGATCGGGTCGTAGAAGTCGCGAACGATGGTGTTCGCCATCCAGCACACGGGGATGAGGGCGAGTAAGCCGGACACGATGAAGATGGCACCTCCGCTGATGACGATCCGGGCTTTGGTGCTCAGTCCCTCGGTGCAGTTGGTGCATTGTGCTCCCAGGATGGTGACGAGCAGCCCGATGAGTCCCATGATGGAGGCGATGACAGTCAGCGCCCGGGCGGCCTGTTGATCCTGCCCCAGGGATAGGAGGGAATTGTAGACTTTGCATTGCATCTGCCCGGTACTCTGCACCACGCAGTTCATCCACAGCCCTTCCCAGACCGTCTGCGCCACCACGATATTGCTCTCGATGAAAGCCGTCACCTTCCACATGGGCAGCCCGCAAGCTAGCATGACCCCCAGCCAGCCCAGGACACACAGTCCCAGGCCCACGATCTCCAACCCCGCTGACGGCATCCCGCAGAAGCTGTGGGTTTCTGTAACGGGCGAGGCTGCTCAGTGAACGGGTCCGTCGGTAGCTCCTGCGCTCTGCTTGGTAATGATGCGCATGGCTCCGGATCTCTCAGCCCCCTTCGGTTCAAATTGAGAAACTGAGGCAACAGCCAAGTGGACAATAAGAGCCAGAGGCGGGCCAGCTGACCAATCGGAGCCAACCCCGGCCCAGGCCGATTGCACGCATCGGATCCAAGAGACAGCCAATGGAAAAAGAACAGAAACAAAAAGTCCACACATCAAAGAGTCTGGATGGAGCGGGATTACGCGGAAAGTGAGCGGGGGCTCCAGAGTTGCGACTGCGGCAACGGCTCAGTTCTGCACAAAGGAGGATCAATGCAACACTGCGCTGCTTCCCTCAGTTCTAACACAGCAGCATAGCGCGGAGATGGACCAGAATGCCACCCCCGTCCGACAATCTCCGAGTACCAGCTCTAATACACGTGCTGAAAATTAAAGTACTTCTAACACTTTTACACAGTAAGGACCCAAAAAATAAAGTGTTTATCAGTCACTGAAAACACGAATACTGGGCAATGAGTGAAAGAACAGCTGGCGTCACTAAAACGAGCACAGCTTCGGAGTAGGGTGCAATCGGCACTGGGTTATACCCTGTTCGCAGTTGTATTCTACTTTCTACAGAGTTGTGGTGAGAATGAGCACATAAAGCGAGAGGGACCAACACACAATGAAAAGCAGGGTAGGCAGCATCCGTGGAAAGAAGAGGCAAAAACGTGCACTTATACAGCACATTGAAGGTCGGGAATACGTCCCATGGCGCTTCACAGAAGTGTAATGGGACACAAATGGACACCGAGCAACTGAAGGCGCGATTCAGAGGGGCGGTTAACTGCTTGGTCAAAGAGTTGGGTTGTAAGGAAGGTCTTCAGGGAGGAGGTGCAGCCCCTTGATGAATGCTGAGTGTTTCGAGTGTTTCAGATTCCCTGAATCAACAAGTACTTTTTTGTTTATACTTATATAATAATGTTCAATAATAGATATAGATGAATAATGAGAATCTATAAATACAGAAGGGGAAATCAATGTAAGAATATACCGGTACAGAGGGGGATCGATGGTGTAAATATAGTTGTATTTCAGGATAAAGTTAGAAAGTACAGTTACATGAAGGGATAAGTTCGGCAGAACTCAGCAATAGGTCCGTTGTTATCTATGGTATATGTCAATGATTTGACTTTAATGTAGGGGACATGATTAAGATGTTTGCAGATGATGCAAAAATTGGCCGTGTGGTTGATAGTGAGGAAGATTTCTGTAGACTGCAGGAAGATATCAATAGACTGATCAAGTGGGCAGAAAAATGGAAAATGGAATTCAATCCAGAGAAGTACGAGGTAATGCATTTGGGGAGGGCTAACACTCAAGGGAATACACAATAAATGGTAGAATACCGAGAAGCGTAGAGGAACAGAGAGTCCTTGGAATGCATGTCCACAGATCCCTGAAGGTAGCAGGACAGGTAGATAAGGTAGTGAAGGCAGCATTGTTGCCAAGGCATTGTTTATAAGAGCAGGGAGGTTATGTTTGAACTGTATAAAATACTAGTTAGGCTACAGCTAGAGTATGGGTACAGTTCAGGTCACCACATTTTAGGAAAGATGTGATTGCACTAGAGAGGGCACAGAGGAGATTTACGAGGATGTTGCCAGGACTGGAGAATTTTAGCTATGAGGAAAGATTGGATAGACTGGGGTTGTTTTCTTTGAAACAGAGAAGACTAAGGGGAGACCTTATTGAAGTGTATAAAATTATGAGGGGCCTAGATAGAGTGGATAGGAAAGACCTATATCCCCAGCAGAGAGGTCAATAACCAGGGGGCATAGATTTCAAGTAATTGGCAGAAGGATTCGAGGGGAGAGGGGGAGTATTGAATACTTTGTATTGAGAACTTTTTTCACCCAGAGGGTGATGGGGGTTTGGAACTCACTGCCTAAAAGGGTGGTCGAAGCAGAAACCTTCATCGGATTTAAAAATAACTCGGATATGGACCTGAAGTGCGAGAGCCTACATGGCTCCGTATCAAGAGCTGTAAAGTGGGATTAGGCTGGATAGCTCTTTTTCGATCGGCATAGACACGATGGGCTAAATGGCCTCTGTCTGTGCCAAACATTTCTATGATTCTATGAAGTGATGGAAATCTGTATTAACAGAAATGGATCAATGGTGAGGATGTACACTTAGAGAGGGATCAATGGTGAGAATTTACACTTAGAGGAGGATCAATAGAGAGAATGTACACTTAGAGGGGGATCAATATAAGTGTGTATTCTCACCAGAGAGGGGTCAATAGTGAGAATGTACATTTACAGAGGGGGATCAATAGTGAGAATGTACACTTACAGAGAGGGGTCAATAGTGAGAATGTACACTAACAAAGAGGGATCAATAGTGAGAATGTACACTTACAAAGAGGGGTGAACAACGAGAACGTGCCCTGACTCTGAAGGGGCGAGCTGAGATTGTACATGTTCGGGAAGGAATCAGTGGTGAGATTGTAAATATATAGAAAGTGGCAGTGGTGAGGTTGCACTGTTATAGAGAGAACTGCAAAAACCTGTTTAGAAATGTTCATTATGAAATTATTATATAAGCATTGACCAGAAAGCCCAATTTTTAGCATGGATAGAGGATTGGCTAATGAACAGAGAGTAGGGATAAATGGTTCATTCTCGGGTTGGCAATCAGTAACCAGTGGGATGCCGCAGGGATCAATGCTGGGACCCCAACTATTTACAATCCATATGGAGGAAGGGACCGAGTGTAATGTAGCCAAGTTTGCTGACGACACAAAGATGGGAGGAAAAGCAATGGATGAGGACACAAAAAATCTGCAAAAGGATGTAGACAGGCTAAGTAAGTGGGCAAAAATTTGGCAGATGGAGTATAATGTTGGAAAGTGTGAGGTCATGCACTTTGGCAGAAAAAAAATCAAAGAGCAAGTTATTATTTAAATGGAGAAAGATTGCAAAGTACTGCAGTGCAGCAGGACCCGAGGGTACTTGTGCATGAAACACAAAAGGTTAGTATGCAGGTACAGCAAGTGATCAGGACGGCCAATGGAATTTTGGCCTTTATTGTAAAGGGGATGGAGTATAAAAGCAGGGAAGTCTTGCTACAGTTGCATAGGGTATTGGTGAGGCTACACCTGGAATACCGCATGCAGTTTTGGTTTCCATATTTACAAAAGGATATACTTGCTTTGGAGGCAGTTCAGAGAAGGTTCACAAAGTTGATTCCGGAGATGAAGGGTTGACTTATGAGGAAAGGTTGAGTAGGTTGGGCCTCTACTGATTGGAATTCAGACGAATGAGGTGTGATCTTATCGAAACGTACAGGATTTTGAGAGGGCTTGACGGAGTGGATGCAGAGAGCATGTTTCCACTGATAGGGGAGACTAGAACTAGAGGGCATAATCTTAGAATACGGGGCCTCCCATTTAAAACTGAGATGAGGAGAAATTTCTTCTCTCAGAGGGTTGTACATCTGTGGAATTCACTGCCTCAGAGAGCTGTGGAAGCTGGGACATGGAATAAATTTAAGACAGAAATAGACAGTTTCTTAAAAAATAAGGGAATAAGGGGTTATGGAGAGCGGGCAGGGAAGTGGTCCTGAGTCCATGATCGGATCAGCCATGATCATATTAAATGGCGGAGCAGGCTCGAAGGGCAGTATGGCCTACTCCTGCTTCTATTTCTTATGTTCTTACGTTGAGGTTCAATTATCTATGTGCACTGTCTTCAGCACTGGGGCTAAGCGGGTCAGGTAAATTCCTGTCTGTGCTATTTTAATGCAATTACAATACACACACACACTGTGCTCAGAGGAAAAGTAACCCCACAGGAGTTAACTTACATGGGAAATGAGCATGCGCCTTATGCGCTTATGTTTGAGGCATCGGCTACTAATGGTTAAAATTGGGAGTTGTAAGCCTTCCCACAGACCGATTTCTCGCGTCTCCTTCAGTTTGCACTTTAAAAGGGGCCAATTGCATTTGAGAGGGAAAAAAAGTAAGGAAACAAACAATCCCCGCTCCCGGAGAACGAGGCCCCAGAACAGAAGCTGGAAGGGTAACTAAACTTCCGGAGCTTCACAGTGGCTGCTTGTGATTTATGTAAAGGAAATCCAACTCCAGCAAACTGATTTCTGCAACGAGAACAGAAACTTACTGGGAATACACAGTGTGCAGAATCTGTTCGCCTCTCGGGTGTTGGCCCTTCATTGTGTTTCTGCAGCGGGTGCAGGGACCTGGAATGAGGCCGAACAGAATGGAGGATGCAGTTCAACTCCCGTCAAATAAAAAACCCTCTATGGGTGTAGTGTTTTGTTTAATTGTTATTAAATAAATCCGCGGTAAATACGCCACTTCTGCGAAATGGAGAGTAACGCCATCCTGCAAAGGTCTCGAGGGATTCGTGTCTTGGTGATTAGGCTACTGAGCGCACTGCAACGATAGACAGAGGGCGAGAGTAAATTTCAAGTTAAGCTGCAGCGTAAAACTGGCGCTACGCGTCTTAACTCGCACTAAGTACCTGTGCTCACTGACCTTCGGCGCCCGGTCCACCAGCGCCTGAATTTAAAAATTCTCATCCTGGCATTCAAATTCCTCCATAGCCTGGCCCCTCCTTATTTCTGTAACCTCTTGCAGATCTCTCTAAATTTGGTCTCTTGTGGCCTTCAACCGTCTGGGCTCAAAGCTCTGAAATTCCCTCCCTTAAATTTTCCCTTCTCTCTCCTCCTTCAAGATGCTGCTTTAAATCTACCCCATGGACAAAGTGTTTGGTTACCTGTCCTGGTAGCTTTCTTTGGATCGGTGTCAATTTTTGACTGATTACATTCCTGTGAAGCACCCTGGAATGGTGTTGTTCATCGAATCATAAAATGGTTACAGCATTTAGGGTTAGAAGGCTATTTGGCCCATCGAGCCCATGCAGGCTCTCTGCAAGAGTACCTCAAGCTAGTCCCACCCCACCGCCCTTTCACCGAAGCCCCGCAAATTTGTTTTCTTTCAGGTACTTATCCAACTTCCTTTTGAAATCAGTGATTGAGTCTGCCTTCACCACCGTTTCAGGCAGTACATTCCCGATCCCAACCACTCGCTGCGTAAAGAAAGTGTTTTCTAATGTCTTTGGTTCTGTTGCCAATCACCTTAAATCTGTGTCCTCTGGTTCTTGACCCTTCTGGCAATGGGAACAGCTTCTATCTACTCTGTCCAGACACTTCATGATTTTGAATACCTCAATCAAATCTCCTCTCAATCTTCTCTGCTCTAAGGAGAACAACCGCAGCTTCTCCAGTTTTTATTGAAATTGGAAGATTTCTCTTTCCATTGAAATTCATGAAAAGGAAAATCTGTCTATTTCTATTACAGACACCCGATCTGCAATGCTAGCTTTAAGCTATGGTAGTAAGAGGAAAATTGCCGTGTAGGAAAAGCAATGGGCGGAACGTTCAACTTCTGTGAGAGCGTAAATCTGGCAGTATGGGAATGCCCTCAAAATGGAGTCAACAGGCTTACTGTCCCTTCGACGTGCCCACTCTGTCCACTACCAGTCTTACAAAGAGAGCTCCACATTGGCTGATTAGTGATACGATCGGTGCTGTGTTACTGAAAAAAAATGAGCGACACAGCGACTGAGAAACAGTCACTAAGTGAGATAGTTATTGAGAATCATCGTCAGTCAGGAAAACTCACAGCATCACCGGAAATTCATTACGCAAGACATGTTACTGAGAAATAATAATCGAGGTATATTACTGAGAAAAACTGATAACCTGGAAACAAAAAATTGTGAGAAAAGCTGAAAATATTGCGAGGCAACCTTTATTCAGTGTGAATTTAACTGCTAGCTACTGAACCAGTACTTTCCAGCAATAGTCACCTCATGGCAGCGGTATTCACAGGATTTTAGAAAGACCCGTGATTGAACAGATAAACCTACTACCTTTCCAATCCTAATTCTTGACGTATAGAAAGTTTACATTTATATTTATCAGCTGTGGAATGCATGCCAAGGTTAGGATAGAAAAGATTTGGTGGTTCTTTCCACGTTCTATAATGAAATCATGGTCCCCAAATATAGATGTGAAGAAAATCTTTTCCTCAAAACATTAACCAAGTGAATTGTAATGTGAAGGTGCAGTAAAATAGGAGGCTTAAAATAGGTACCCAGGTGAAACCATTGATGACATTTCAAAGATGCGGTAAAATGCATGAATTATTAAGCTTTTAGACCAATTATCTGTCCATTTCGACAGGGGGTAAAACGGGCGATATTGTAAAACCCTGCCCAATTTTCCTTTACATTAATATGCAAAAGAAAAAATATGAATTTCCAGCTGTATCTAGACACAGGGCCATACATCCCAAGAACATCCCATGTCCAATCCTTTGTCTTTGCAGTTAGTTGATCTCAGTAAGAGAGGATGCCACCAAAGGTCTCAATGGAGGCGAAATTTTGCTGCCAGAGGATGAAAAATGGGCGGTCACGCCTGACTGAAGTCAATGGAAAGAAAAACTGGGCGAGGTGAATAACTGGCGGCCGAACCGCTACTGTCTGCTTTGTGCCCCGGAAATAGTTGAATTTCACCCGTGTCTCTTCAGGATAGAATAGCAAGGTGAACAAAATGGCCCTTGCTCTTCATTCGATCTAATGATCCCAACTGAAAGAGTGTGCATGTGCGGCTCATTTATGACCCCCAGGACAAAAGGGATAATCTAAACATCATTACTTGGCGAGCTATCAGAGTTCGAGGTTCATTGAACCTTTTCCAATGGTACTTGAGTATCAGAGATTTTAAAATGTGTTCAGAGGTAGCGTTCTTGGACATTCCCAAGCTGAATTGTGGATGCACAGGGAATGAGAGGTGATTTAAATGTGGCATGGGTGATTATTTTGCAAAGATCCCGAATAATAGTCAATTCATTAGCAAAGGCCGGTCAAAAAGGAAGACACCTGGAACTTTGGTGTTGACAATCCCTTGTGAACTCTGTGGGTAGGGGAGAGTGGCTTTTAAAAATTGGGGCATTTCTTCAAGAAAATCAGTCAAGCAGTAGAAAGGTTGTGAAGGGGCGAGGAGAGCCTTGGGCTGAAGGATAGAGTGCAAAGAGAGACTGTGCTTCACGTTGAGTTAGACGACCCACCAGCGAGGGCTAATGTGTGTGTTCTTTATTTTTGTAATTGTAAGTGTATTGTAATAATTACCAAGTGTCTCTCATCGTACTCAATGTTCTGCATGTTTTGCCTGCTGTGGAATAAAGCAGCTTATGAATCGAACCAACTATCATCGTGCCTCGTGTTAACTCGGCCCTCCTTCAGAGAGTGACGGAGTACACGTGCGGAAGACCCTTGATTTGGTCCAGTTTCATTGTTACAGTCCCGGTTTTCCTTTACCACACTAGCAGGTATAGAACAGCGGCAGTCTATGTCCATAAAAAGCAGGTGACCAGACCTCTTAAGGGAGCAACTAACACCAATGGACCCAGGTAGATATCTGTGGGATACGCGAATTTGTAACACGGATCTATGTGGAACCATAGCCTAACCTGCGTCAGTGCCTTCGGAAGAGGAGAAAATGGGGAAAAATGGGAGATGAGAATCAATGGGAGAAAAAAAGACAACTTTAACATTATATAGTGCCTATATAAATTGTTTGTCAAACAGCTTGTATTTTTGTTTATACTATTTTCCATTTCTTTGTCCTTTCTCAAAAAAAAAATCATTTGGCATCTTGGGCATCACTGGCAAGGCCCTAATCGTCTTTGAAAAGGTGGTAGTGGGCCACCTTCTTGAACTGCTGCAGTCCAAATAGTGAAGATGCTCCCACAATGCTGTTAGACAAGGAGTGGATGATGTCTTCGTGCGGCCCACCCTGTTACGTGATCTTAGCTCTTAGATCACAACGAATGTCGTCACAAAGAACACCGAACTAGTCGTTAAATCGACCTCCCGGTGACAGTAGTAAACCAAGCAAATCGAACCGTCCTCGCTAAAGAAAACTCGATGTAGGCTCAGCCATCTGCATATGCCAAATCAACATTGAAGACAAATCTCGTTCAAAATGCAAATACCTCGAAAGGTTACTCAAGAAGCACCAAAACATTGATACTATGTTCCAAGAACACACATTGAACACATCCACCAGTTTGACACAAGAGGACGGATCACAGGTTTTGACCTGTTCACAGGTTTTCAATAACCATCCCAAATATGGCCTGACGTGCTATGTTAAACAAAGCATGGAAGGCTGCACTAAACTGGTGCATACCAGTTTTCACTACAGCAATACATGTAGGAGAACTAACAATCTCCAATATTTACAAACCACCACTCGTACAGTGGCCGGACTCACCGCTCCCTCCTAGTCAACGTTCATCCATCCACCTCGGAGACTTTAATAGCCATCACACAACGTGGGGCTATGCAGACAGCAATTATAATGGAAAAACATGTACAGTGGGCTTCACGAGAATAAATTCCTCCTTTTTAAAGCCAAAGATCGAAATACGTTCCATTTATCAAGGTGGCAGAGAGACTATAACCCAGATCTATGTTTCCTCTCTAAAGACAGCAAAAGAAACCCAATCAGCGCCTCCAGACCTGTTCTCGGCGACTTCCCCAACAGTCAACACAGGCCTCAATCATCACGTTGGGATCGAAATTCATGTCATTACATCAACACCAGAAACATGATGGAACTTCAAAAAAACAGACTGAGAAACCTTTCAAAGGTCATTTGACATCAACATCAGGTGGGTTCCGCCAACCACCAATGCTTTCAACAGGTTTATAAGAATGATTAAAGCTGCCGCAAAACACAGTATACCCTCGGGGGGTTAGAAAGACATATATTCCTTGTTGGATGGAAGAAAGTGAGGCTCTCGACCAGGAGTATTCGCCGAACAAGAACCCAGCCACAGCCACCACAATGCTACAGTCCTTGAACTCAGCAAGACATGAAAGGTGGAGGAGCCTTATGGAGAAGTCTAACTTCACTCACTCCAGCAAGAAAGCACGGACCCTGCTCTGTCAACTTGGCAGGGCAAACACCGCCTACAAACACAGGACGACTATCAGAGTGGGCAGCATTGCATCCCACTTGATACAAACATCAAAGGCTCCGGTGGACAAAGAACTTAATCGGCAGATGAAGCAGCAGCTTTCGACAAACTTGACGGCAGCACCGAAATGGTCAACTATGTCTGATCCATTCACCTTGGATGAACTAAATGCAGCCCTGTCGACAACCAAATCTGGAAAAGCTGCTGGCTCAGATGGTGTTTACCCAGAATTCTTAAAAAAAACTGGGTCCCAAAGCGAAGAGATGGTTGACCTCATTCTTCTTTGAGGTACTGGCAACTGGTAATATGCCACCTATTTGGAGAGAGACTAAAATAATTGCCTTCCTGGAGCAGGGGAATAATGCTTGTGAAGCTTCCAGCTACCACCTGATCTCCTTACTTTGTACTTGTTATAAAGTGCTGGAGAGGCTACTATTCCACAGATGAGTCCCTATCATCGAGCCAACCATTTTTAAGGAGCAAGTAGGCTTCCGGAGCGGCCAGAACTGCTGCGACCAAGTGGTAGCTTTAACAACGCACATCGAAGCAGGCTTCTAGCGCCAGCTCAAGACTGCCGCAGCACTCATGGACCTGTCAGCAGCGTGTGCCACAGTATGGAAGCATGGACTGCTTTTCAGCTCTCCACCATTTTACCCTGCAGAGCAATGATCCATCTTCTCAACTCCATGCTTAGTAACCAACGCTTTTGTGTGTACTCTGGCACCCAGAAGAGCAGATATAGGACATTGAACAATGGACTCCCACATAGTTCTGTCCTGGCAACCATGTTATTCAACGTTTATGTCATGTATCTTACATGGCTACTGTTGGTACTATCACAAGGTGTGCCGCCAAAGGGCACAGCAGTGGGAGACTTGTAGGTTACCTGTACAGGTGTGCCTGGCCTAGTATAAAAGGCAGGCCACCAGGTGTGATCCGCACTCTGGAGTTAACAAATAAAGGACTAAGGTCACTACAGTTCAAGTACAACACATTGCCTCGTGGACTCATTACCAGAGCATCTAAGGACACAATAATTGGCGACGAGGAAACAAACTTTCACGCGAAAATAGCTACCCTTGGTATGTTGCAGTGGTTCGCCGATGGTGATGATTGGGATGCCTTTGTGGAGAGGCTTGAACATTTCTTCGCAGCAAATGACCTGGCAGGAGACAACCCGGCCACACAGGCTGATAAGCGCAGAGCTATCTTGCTAACCAGTTGTGGGTCCACTGTCTATGGTCTCGTCAGGGACTTGCTGGCACCAGTGAAGACAACGACCAAGACATACAAGGAGCTTGTAACCCTGATCCATGAGCAACTCAAGCCCAAAGAGAGCAGCCTCACAGCCAGACACGAGTTCTATACTCACCGACAGCCCGAAGGTCAGGAAATCGCAAAATATGCTGCAGATCTCAGGAGGCTGGCGGCACTGTGTGAGTTCAGCAACCACCTCAACGAAGTGCTACGGGACATTTTTGTCATTGGAATTGGCCATGTGGGCCTTCTTCATAAGCTACTGTCGGTGGATACCACAGTCACACTGAAAAAGGCCATCTCTGCGAGCCAGGCATTCATGACCTCGACCTGCGGCTCTAGACAGATGACTCACCCTCAGGACTCGAACTCAGGAGGTACTGTGCACAGAGTGGTGCCACAGTTTAGAGGCTGGACTGTAGAGTGCAAACCCTCTCAGGGAAGAGTAAACAGGCCCACGAGTCCCTTAATGCAGAGTCCACCGAGGGGGGAATAATCGAGTAGCACCATCCTGGCATTGCGGAGGGAATCACAAGGCTCACCAGTGCCAAGTTAAAGCCTATGTATGCAAAGGCTGCAGAACAAAGGGTCACCTCCAGCAAATGTGTAAGAGAAATATGACTCACTGTGTCGATGAAGAGTCTGCAGAAGGCCATGAATCTAGTGCGGATTATGAAACGATAGGCAGAGAGGCAGTCCAGCCCCACAGGGAGGTACATAGCATGTTTACCTGCACCACCGAGTGTTCCCTGCTGAAGATGCAAGTCGGGATAGAGGGAAGTCCAATCTTCATGGAAGTGAACACGGGGGTGAGCCAGTCAGTGATGAATCAAGAAGCCTTTGAGAGGCTATGGGACAATCAAGCTGAACGACCCAAGTTGAACGACCCAAGTTGGTCCCGGTTCAGGCAAAGCTGCACACCTACACCAATGAAATCATCCCAGTCATTGGTAGCACGAATGTAAAGGTACTCCATGATGGCGCGGTGCACAAGTTACCTCTGCGGATTGTTGCAGGTAATGGACCAACGCTGCTCGGCAGAAGGTGGATGGAGAAGATCCATTGGAAGTGGGAAGACTTCACCCCTCCAGCGATCGACGTCCTCTGTGCTCAGAGGCAAAGCAAGTCCTCACCTGAGGGTGGACCCGGCACCGGAGAGCAGACCAGCACAGCACCCGAGGCACAGGCCACTCAGCACGACCGCATGGAGATAATCCAGCTGAGACAACCCGAACGCACCTTCCAGGCTCCAGTGGCAGGACTCCAGAGGAAGAAAATCGGATTCAGAGGCAACTTCCCAGCTTCGGAGGCAGAACGCAGGGAGAAGAGGATCACCGCAGTAGACATTGTGGATGGAGGAAAGATGGCACCCAAACCATGAGGTGAGGCGGTGAAGAAAAAGATGGCCGCAGCCAGACCACGAGGTGCAGTGTTGATGGAGCAACACGTGGCACCAAACAGAGAAGAGGATTGGGGTAAAGCAAGCAAGGCTCTCTTAAAGGAGGCCTGCAACCCACTACAATTAAAAGGGACAGTTCCACACACTCAAGCAATGTAAAAGCAACTTCAAGTCAGAGACAAAATGAGTAATTGATCATGTAAAATGTGTAAGTGATGATCAAAGTTGTGTAAATGCAATGAGCAAGGAAAACTCGCGCGATCATGTAAACTGTGTAATTGATGATCTGAATTGTGCACACGCAACCAGCGAGGAAAAGTCACGCAATCGCGATCGGACCCACAGACTGTCCATCATAAGTAATGAAAAGTTGTGCAATGTAGGATTTCAACTGCACGCAGCCAATGCAGTGGGCAGACATCCATCGGGAGCACACAGGTCCAGCGAGCTACCCAATGCTGTAGCCTGCGTCCCCGGGACCAGAGTTATGCACCATGGAATGTGGCCACAAGCAGCCAACACACACGAACTGCAGAGCAAGTGACCTCAGCAGGGCAACGGCACCGGTATCGATACCCTGCCCCTGATCGGCTCCACCTCTCAGGCACCAACTGCCATGAGCCTGAAAGAGCAGACTGTGCCAAGGCGCAGTCCCTAGACCCCATCGCCACCAAGGCCATACCCGTAAATGAAGGGTCACCGGCCACAGTTCCCCCAAAGGGGACCGGGACCAGCCAGGATCCCAAGCCAAACAATGCCCAGGCCAGCGAGTCAGCAGGCCCCTGTGCACTGCTAGACGACAGCTCCTCAGGGAACAGCAGCGACCCAGGGCGCAAAGAAAGGACAGGGAGGTCACATGCATCTGTGAACCGGCCTGATGCTAGGGACCACGGCAACAGCCCCAAGAGCAGGTAACTCGAGCAACCAGGTTCCCACTGCCAGCACCAGGCACTGAGCCGCCACTAGACTGCAGGGACACCATCCAGCGGCTCTGGAACTAGTTTGTCCTTATGCACCAGTCACTGCATCGATAATGTATTTCACCAGTCTATCATACTTGTCTCAGAACGGAACCACAAATGTAATGCAAACCTGTTTTCCTGAACTTGAATGTGTATGAATGCAACACGCCTCAGGCATAATATATATGTGGGGGGGGGGGGGGGGAGGAATAGAGTGGTCAGACACACACACACACACACACACACACACACACACAAACAGCAACCACCAGCACTCTACTGCACCAACCACTCGTCCTAGTTTGAAACGACCTGCCAAGGGTCAACCAGATAGAGCCCACATAGAGCTAAGCCTAGAGCACAGTCAATGCAGAGGCGATTTGCACTAAAGGCTCAGGGGAGAGTGATGTCATGTATCCTGTATGGCTACTGTTGGTACTATCACAAGGTGTGCCATCAGAGAGTACAGCAGTGGGAGACATGTAGGTTACCTGTACAGGTGTGTCTGGCCTAGTATAAAAGGCAGGCCACCAGATGTGATCCGCACTCTGGAGTTAACAAATAAAGGACTAAGGTCACCACAGTTCAAGTACAACACATTGCCTCGTGGAGTCATTACCAGCGCATCGAAGGACACAACAGTTTACACCAGTGATCTGCCCAAAACAGAGTCCTGTAAGTTCGTATACGCTGATGACATTGCCTTGGCCATGCAAAACACGAATCTGTCCATCACCGAAGAGACCCTGACCAGTGATTTACAGAGGATGGAGGCTTACTTCTGCCGATGGCGATTCCGGCCAAACCCGCAAAAGACCGTCACCTCGACATTCCACCTCAACACCCATCAAACAAACCAAGCTTTGAAAGTCTCCTTTTGTGGCGCAGAGGTAAACCATGCCAAAACCCCCTCCTATTTAGGAGCCACTCTTGATCACACCCTGTCATATAGACATCTCCAGAACCTTGTGAAGAAACTAAAGAGTAGGGTCAACTTGATCCAGAAACTCGCGGATCCACATGGGGAGCAGTTGCTCAAACCCTACGTATGGCAGCACTCGCCTGGTGTACTCTACAGCGGAGTAATGTTCTCCGGCATGGCCGTATGTCAAATCCGTTGATGAATTCTACTATGAGAATTATCACCGGTACGCTTTTATCGACACCAACATCTTGGTTCCTTGTGCTTGCAAACATCGCACCACCACACCTGCGCCACGAATCTGCAGTCTCCAGAAAATACAACCACTACACCGCAAAGACATGCCAATCCAGGCCAACTTGAACAACCTGCCACCAACCCGTCTCAAATCTCGAATGCCATTTTAGACCGTTGCCGAAGCCTTTCAGCGATCTCCCCTCAGCCTTGATAACTGATGGCGAAATGCTTGGAAGAACTGTGACGTACAGAATGGATTCCTTATAGAGGACCCCTCAGTACAACCTGTAGGATCAAACCTTCCTCACAAACTGTGGACAACCATCAACTGCCTCCGAACTGGTCATAGTAGACGCTGCCACCTTCTGTGTAGGTTGTCGATTAAAGCATCCCCATTATGCGACTGTGGAGCTTCTAATCAGACCCTGGAGCACAATATTGAGCACTGCCCTCAGATGAAATTTGCAGGAAGCCTACAAGATATCCACACTGTTACACCAGAAGCTTTGGCTTAGATATCCAACTTGGATATTGACGTTTGATTTGCTTTGCTACTACCATACAAAAGTAGTAGTAGTTAGGGAGTTCCAGGATTGTGATCCAGTGATAATGAAGGTTTGGAGATATATGTCCAAGTCAGGATGATGTGAGACTTGTTTGTGAACTTGGAGGTGCTCCCCTTGTCCTTATAGGTGGACGAGGCCGTGGGTTTGGGAGGTGCTGTCAAAGAAGCCTCGGCGAATTGCTGCAGTTCCACCTGTAGATAGCACATACTGCAAACATGTTGCGCTGGTGGTGCATATTTAGCCTAGTGTATAAGGTGCCAATAGCCTTTTATATCTATCCGTTTCAAGTATTTGTCCAATTCCTTTTCATTTAATATTGTAGACGCTGCCTTATCAGCCACTTGTGGTTAAGCATCCCATGGTCTAATAAGCAACTGTGGAAAAGAATCTTCTGACTTTCCCCTTTGTTCCTGTAGTGATAATCCCAAGTTCGCTCTTATTGATTCACCAACCAGTAGAAACAATCTTTCACTACTTCCTCTCTGAAAATCTTTCATTTGTTTTAAAATCTATATTAAGCCCCCCTTAACCTACTCTGTACTAACTAAAGCCCCAGTTTCTTTAGCCTTTCTTCATAGCCATAAGCTCTCATTCCTGGTATTATACCAATGAATTTCTGCTGTACTCTATTTATGGCTCCAATATCTTTTCTGTAATGACATGCCCAGAGCTATGTGCCATACTCTACATGTGACCAAATGAATGTCTTGTAAAAGTTCCACATCATTTCCTTGCTTTCATAACAAATAGAATCCCATTTAGATTTTTATGCTCTTTTAAAAAAAATCTGTACTGCCACCTTTAAAGATCTATGTATCTGCACTCCCAGCGCTCTCTGTTCTTGCCATTTATAGTATACTTGCTTTCATTGTTTTTTCCCTAGTGTGTACTACTTCACATTCCACTACATTCCCTTTATCTATACACTCTGTGATTTCCTCAAAAGGTTCAATTAAATTAGTCAAGCTTGATTTGCTCTTTACAAATCCATGCTGACTCTCTCTGATTAGCCCATGCCTTTCTAAGTGTTCACTAATTTCATCCTGTACAATGGACTCTGGAAAATTACCCACAACAGAGGTGACACTAGTTGGCCTATAATTTTCTGGCTTATCTCTTTTGAATAGGAAATAAGTTGTCATCACGTGCAAGCAAAGCATCTTGGCACAACATTCCATCCATCACAGCTTATATCTGTGAAGAAACTGGTAAAAGTTTGCCAAATTATTTCTAATGACGACTGTGAACTTTGAATCTTTCCAATTTCAAGCCTTGCTCCATACTCTCCAGCATCAGTCTGGGAGCAATCTATCTCCCCACACTCACAGACTAGGGAATTCTGCAGGTCTGAAAAACTGGAGCGGAGTAAACACAAATGGAGCAGCCCCACAGACGACTGAGAAAATGCACTTATATCATTGAACTATAAAGACTAAAAAGGTATCAGATTTGATATCCATTCGGTGCTGATTGAATTCATCTCAGCTGGAACAGCTGTAAAGAAAGACTTGTATTTATATAGCGCCTTTCATGACCTCAGGATGCCCTAAAGCACTTGACAGCCAATGAAGTACTGTTGAAGTGTTGTCTCTGTTCTGATGTTAAAAATGCAGCAGCAAGATCCCACAAACAGAAATATGGTAATGACCAGATAATCTGTTTATGATGCTGGTTGAGGGATAAATATTGGCCAGGACATCGGGGGAAAATCCCCTGCTCTTGTTTGAAATAGTGCCATGCGATCTTTTATATCCACCTGGGAGGAGACAAGGCCTTGGTTTAATGTCTCATCCAAAAGACCTCCAACAGTGCAGCACTCCCTCAGTACTGGAGTGTCAACCCAGATTCTGTGCTCAAATCTCTGGAGTGGGACTTGAACCACAACATTCTGACTCAGAGGGATGAGTGCCACTCACTGAGCCACAGTTAACAAATGTCCTCAGTGTCCATAGACTTGATAGGGAAAAAACAGCCAGGCTTCCCGCTCCTGATTGCTATCCTGGACATCAAGTAAGGAGACAGTTAGTACACTGTGATAGTCCCTTACCCTGTAGTTGGAAATCTGAACAGAAGATGCCAGGAATACGCAGCAGGCATGTCAGCATCTGAAAAGGGAAATGATAGATAGATAGATAGTCCCTTACCCTTTAGCTCACACTCAATGTCTAGGCTCATAAATGTAGAATAGGCACTTGCGAAGAGTACCAGGATACCTGTTGCCTGCAAAAAAAAGATCCCAGGAGGAGCCAATGGCTGCAGAAGAGAAAACTAGCTAAAGAAAACTGTTTCAACACAGAGTCCGTGATCGCATTGTATGTTTGTAAATAGGTGAACTTTTAGCATCCAGTGCAAGAGCTCCCAGGTTCAAACCATGTGCTGTCCTGGGTGTAGGTTGCCTACCTGCTTCGAAATAAAGTTCAGTTTCAGCAACTCTAAACAACAGAAGGAAAGAAAGCATTAAAAAAAACAAATAAATGCATTATCAGGAACATTTTAATATTTTCAGTGCAATACAAAATAAATAACAGTGAAGCAGGTTTGATAGCACCTGAGAAGGCAAAAGATAGCTTGATGTTTAGGGTAGAGACCCTTCATCTAAACTATAACAGTGAAGCAGGTTTGATAGCACCTGAGAAGGCAAAAGATAGCTTGATGTTTAGGGTAGAGACCCTTCATCTAAACTAACAAGGAACGACACCCGAATCTATCTAGCGGCCATTTCTCTTTTCAGATGCTGACATGCCTGCTGCGTATTCCTGGCATCTTCTGTTCAGATTTCCAACACTTGCGTTTTTTTCTTTTTATCAAATAGCTGACAGTTGTTACTGTAAACAATCCATCACCATCTCCAAAAGCCTCATTCAATTACAACTGTCACAGTCTTTCAAACTGAAAGGAAAACAAACAGAATGTTTCCAGGGTCATTCTGGAATAGTCCATCTGCTCCGGAGACAGCCTTTTAAATCAATAATAACCCTGAGCTTCCAGAACTCAAGTCACAGTACCCCTCATCAAGTCACTGCACGACTTGCCCATTTGGGCAAGATGTGGGTGGGAAAGGGCTGGGTCCTCTCACTACAATAGTGTTAATATTTCAAAGATGTTTCTTGTCTCATCAGGCTGGTCAGAGGGAAAAAGATGCAAAGAAAGGCATTTCTATTAAATGTGGAAGAAAAAAAAAGTCAGCCCCAGAGAGGATCATGTCCCACTGTGTTCTCTCTAGTCAGTTCTATGATGAGTACAGAAGGACACAGAATACGCTGTCACTATCTCACTGTGTTCTCTCTCGTCAGTACAATAGTGAGTACAGAAGAACACATAAAGCACCATCACTATGTCTCTGCTCTCTATTAGCTGGTCTTTTAGTCAACATGAAGTCTGTTGCATCTTACAAAACATTGGTCAGACCACAATTAGTGTACTGAATGCAGTTTTGGGCCCCCCATTATAGAAATGACATTAAGGCCACATAGCGCATAGAGCATAGATTCATCAGAAGTTTACGGCATGGAAGGAGGCCATTTCGAGCTATCGTGTCCATGCCAGCTAACAAGAGGCTATCCAGCCTAGTCCCACTTTCTAGCCCTGCAGGTTACGACACTTCAGATGCACATCCAAGTACTTTTTAAATGTGGTGAGGGTTTCTGCTTCTACCATCCTTTCAGGCAGTGAGTTCCAGACCCCCACAACTGTGTGTATGAAGAAATTTCCCCTCAAATCACCTCTAAGCCTTCTACCAATTATTTAAAATTTATGCCCCCTGGTTATTGAGCCCTCTAAAGGAAATAGGCCCTTTCTATCCACTATATCTAGGCCCCTCATAATGTTATACATCTCAATGAGGTTTCCCCTCTTCTGTTCCAATGAAAACAAATGCATCCCATCTAATCTGTCCTCATAGCTTAGATTCTCCACTCCCAGCAAATCTCCTCTGTACCCTCTCCAGTGCAATCACGTCCTTCCTATAATGCAGTGACCAGAACTGCATGCAGTACTCCAGCTGTGGCCTAACCAATGTTTTATACAGTTCAAGCATAATCCGCCTGATCTGGTAATTTATGCCTCGGCTAATAAAGGCAAGCATTCCGTATGCCTTCTTAACCACCTTATTTACCTGGCCTGTTACTTTCAGGGATCTGTGGACATGCACTCCAAGGTCCCTTTATTCCTCGACACTTCTCAGAGTCCTACCTTTTAATGTGTATTCCCTTTCCTTGTTAGCTCTCCCCAAATGCATTGCCTCACACTTCTTGGGATTAAATTCCATTTGCCACTGTTCTGCCCACCTGATCTTGATATCTTCCTGCAGTCCGCAGCTTTCTTCTTCATTATCAACCACACAGCCGATTTTAGTATCATCTGCAAACTTCTTAATCATACCCTCTATATTCAAGTCTAGATCATTGATGTATATCACAAAAAGCAAGGGACCCCTAGTACTGAGCCCTGTGGAACCCCACTGGAAACATTCTTCCAGTTGCAAAAACACCCATCAACCATTACCCTTTGCTTCCTGCCTCTGAGCCAATTTTGGATCCAACTTGTTACTTTGCTCTGGATCCCATGGGCTTTTACTTTTGTGACTAGTCTGCCATGGAGGACCTTATCAAAAGTTTTGCTAAAATCCATATACACTACATCATACACTTTGCCTTCGACTATCCTGGTTACCTCCTCGAAAAATTCAATCAAGTTAGTCAGACATGACCTTCCCTTAACAAATCTGTGCTGACTGTCCTTAATTAATCTATGTCTTTCTAAGTGAAGCTTTATCCTGTCCTTCAGAATTTTTTTCAATAATTTTCCCAACACTGAGGTTCGGCTGACTGGCCTGTAATTACTCGGTCCATCCCTTTCTCCCTTCTTAAACAAAGGTACCACATTAGCAGTCCTCCAGTCCTCTGGCACCACACCTGAAGCCAGAGAGGATTGGAAAATGATCGTCAAAGCCTCTGCTATTTCCTCTTTTGCTTCGCTTAACAACCTGGGGTACATTTGATCCAGGCCTAGGGACTTATCTACTTTCAAAGCTGCTAAACCCCTTAATACCTCCTCTCTCACTGTGTTTATTTCATCTAATATTTCACACTTCTCCTCCTCAATAGTAGTGTCTGCATCACCCCTGTCTTTTATGAAAACAGATGCAAAGTATTCATTAAGAACAATACCCACACCTTCCGCTTAAACACACAGATTGCCAGCACTTTCTGTTTTTATTTCAGATTCCAGCATCCGCAGTATTTTGCCTTTGTGTCAAAAAGTACTGTAAAGCGCTTTTAAACGTCCAATGGATGTAAAAGGCTATATAAATGCAAGTCTTTCTTTTCAAGTTTATGAAGTTTAGGAGCGGAGCAGATCAGGAGCAACGAGGCCCATAAAAAGGGGGCCCAGCAGTTGGAGAAGCGGCGGAGGTCAGAGCGGAACAGGTCGGAAGCAGTGAGTCCCATAAAAGGGGCCCAACAATCGGAGAAGCGGCAGAGGTCGGGAGCAGCTAGACCCATAAAAGGGGCCCAGCAGTCGGAGAAGCGGCGGACGTCGGAGCGGAACAGGTCAGGAGCAGCGACTCCCATAAAAGGTTCCCAGCAGTTGGGAGCAGCGGAGGTCGGATCTAAGCAGTCGAGAGCAGCTAGCTGGTGCAGGGACAGACGGTAAACAAAGAAGTAAAAAGAAATCGAGTGTGACGTCACAGCCAAGCGGGTAAGTGATTGGCTGGTGGATTGGTATTTAATCTTTTTCTTTTATTTCTTTATCAATAGGTAACCTTTGGCATTGTTGCCAAATTAAGTAAATTTAAGGGTTAAGTCATGGAAGGAGAGCCCAAACCCATGTCATGCTCCTCCTGTGCTATGTGGGAAATCATGGACGCTTCCAGTGTCCCTGACTACTATGTGTGCAGGAAATGTGTCCAGCTGCAGCTCCTGACAGACCATAGACCGTATTGCGGCACTGGAGTGGTGCATGGATTCACTCTGGAGCGGTGCATGGATTCACTCTGGAGCATCCGCGATGCTGAGGATGTCGTGAATAGCACATTTAGTGAGTTGGTCACACCGCAAGTAAAGGTTACACAGGCAGATAGGGAATGGGTGACCATCAGTTAGAGCAGTGGAAGGAAGGTAGTGCAGGGGTCCCCTGCAGTCATCTCCCTCCAAAACAGATACACCGTTTTGGGTACGGTTTGGGGAGATGACTCATCAGGGAAGCCTGCAGCCGCCAAGTTCATGGCACCATGGTTGGCTCTGCTGCACAGGAGGGTAGGAAAAAGAGTGGGAGAGCTATAGTGGTAGGGGATTCTATTGTAAGGGAAATAGATAGGCGTTTCTGCGGCCGCAATCGAGACTCCAGGATGGTATGTTGCCTCCCTGGTGCAAAGGTCAAGCATGTCTCTGAGCGGCTGCAGGGCATTCTTTGAGGGAGGGTGAACAGCCAGTTGTCGTGATGCATATAGGTACCAACGATATAGGTAAAAAAACAGGATGAAATCCTACAAGCTGAATTTAGGGAGCTAGGAGTTAAATTAAAAAGTAGGACCACAAAAGGTAGTAATCTCAGGAATGCTACCAGTGCCACGTGCTAGTCAGAGTAGAAATAGCAGGATAGTTAAGATGAATACGTGGCTTGAGCAATGGTGCAAGAGGGAGGGATTTAATTACTGGGACATTGGAACTGGTTCTGGGGGAGGTGGGACCAGTACAAACTGGACGGTCTGCACCTGGGCAGGACCGGAACCAATGTCCTAGGGGGAGTGTTTACTTGTGCTGTTGGGGAGGGTTTAAACTAATATGGCAGGGGGTTGGGTATCTATGCAGGGAGACAGATGGAAGTAAAATGAGGTCAGAAGCAAAAGGTAGAAAGGAGATAAGTAAAAGTGGAGGGTAGAGAAATCAAAGGCAAAAATCAAAAAGGGCCACATTACAACATAATTCTAAAAGGACAAAGAGCGTTAAAAAAAACAAGCCTGAAGGCTCTGCGTCTCAATGCGAGGAGCATTTGTAATAAGGTGGATGAATCAACTGCACAAATAGCTGTTAATGGATATGATGTAATTGGGATTATGGAGACATGGCTCCAGGGTGACCAAGGCTGGGAACTCAACATCCAGGGGTATTCAATATTCAGGAAGGATAGACATAAAGGAAAAGGAGGTGAGGTAGCGTTGCTGGTTAAAGAGGAGATTAACGTAATTGTAAGGAAGGACATTAGCTTGGATGGTGTGGAATTGATATGGGTACGGAACACCAAAGGGCAGAAAACACTAATGGGAGTTGTGTACAGACCACCAAACTGTAGTAGAGGTTGGGGATGGCATTAAACAGGAAATTAGGGATGCGTGCAATAGAGATACAGCAGTTATCATGGGTGACTTTAATCCACATATAGATTGGGCTAACCAAACTGGTAGCAATACGGTGGAGGAGGATTTCCTGGAGTGTATAAGAGATGGTTTTCCAGACCAATATGTCAAGGAATTAACTAGAGAGCTGGTCATCCTAGACTGGGTGTTGTGTAACAAGAGAGGATTAATTAGCAATCTTGTTGTGTAAGGTCCCTTGGGGAAGAGTGACCATAATATGGTAGAATTCTTCATTAAGATGGAGAATGACACAGTTAATTCAGAGACAAGGGCCCTGAACTTAAAGAAAGGTAACTTCGATGGTATGAGACGTGAATTGGCTAGGATAGATTGGTGAATGATACTTAAAGTGTTGATGGTGGATAGACAATGGCAAACATTTAAAGATCATAAGGATGAACTTCAACAATTGTACATCCCTGTCTGGCATAAAAATAAAACGGGGAAGGTGGCTCAACCACGGCTAACAAGGGAAATTAGGGGTAGTGATAAATCCAAGGGAGAGGCATATAAATTGGCCAGAAAAAGCAGCAAACCTGAGGACTGGGAGAAATTTAGAATTCAGCAGAGGAGGACAAAGGGTTTAATTAGGAGGGGAAAAATAGAGTATGAGAGTAAGCTTGCAGGGAACATAAAAATTGACTGCAAAAGCTTCTATAGATATATGAAGAGAAAAAGATTATTGAAGACAAATGTAGGTCCCTTGCAGTCAGAATCAGGTGAATTTATAATAGGGAACAAAGAAATGGCAGACCAATTGAATAAATACTTTGGTTCTATCTTCACTAAGGAAGACACAAATAACCTTCCAGAAATACTAGGGGACCAAGGGTCTAGCGGGAAGGAGGAACTGAAGGAAATCCTTATTAGTCAGAAAATTGTGTTAGGGAAATTGATGGGATTGAAGGCCGATAAATCCCCAGGGCCTGATAGTCTGCATCCCAGAGTAGTTAAGGAAGTGGCCCTAGAAATAGTAGATGCATTGTGGTCATTTTCCAACATTCTATAGACTCTGGTGCAGTTCCTATGGATTGGAGGGTAGCTAATGTAATCCCACTTTTTAAAAAAGGGAGAGAGAAAACAGGGAATTATAGCCCAGTTAGCCTGATATTGGTAGTGGGAAAAATGTTGGAATCAATTATTAAAGATGCAATAGCAGCACATTTGGAAAGCAGTGACAGGATCGATCCAAGTCAGCATGGATTTATGAAAGGGAAATCATTCTTGACAAATCTTCTAGAATTTTTTGAGGATGTAACTAGTAGAGTGGATAAGGGAACCAGTGGATGTGGTGTATTTGGACTTTCAAAAGGCTTTTGACAAGCAAAGTTAGTCAGACATGGCAAAGAGTAGGAATAAACGAGCCATACCTGTCCCTCTTTTAGCCACGTCTCTGTAATAGCTATATCATACTCCCAAGTGTCTACCTGTGCTCTCAGCTCATCTGCCTTATTCATTATACTCCTTGTATTGAAATATATACCATTTAGTACAGCTAGACCTCCTTGTTGGCTACTTTCTAGCGCTTGTTTCCCCTGTCCTTCAAATTCACTTTTTACATTTTTGCTTTCCAATTCCAACTGTACTCCCCTCCCTACTGAATCTATTCTCAGGTTCCCATCCCCCTGCCAAGCTAGTTTAAACCCTCCCCAGCAGCACCACTCCTCCTCACCCCCCAACGATATTGGTCCCAGCTTTGTTGAGGTGCAACCCAACCGGCTTGTACAGGTCCCACCTCCCCCAGAAGCGGTCCCAATGCCTCAGGAATCTAAAGCCATTCCCTCCTACACCATCTCTCCAGCCATGCATTCATCTGCTCTACCCTCTTATTTCTGTACTCACTAGCTCGTGGCACTGGGAGTAATCCAGAGATTACTACCTTTGAGGTCCTGCTTTTTAATCTCTCTCTTAGCACCTTAAACTCTGCCTGCATGACCTCATCCCTCTTTCTACCCATGCAATTGGTACCGATATGGGCCACGACCTCTGGCTGTTCACCCTCTCCCCCCAGAATGCCCTGAAGCCGCTCGGTGACATCTTTGACCCTGGCACCAGGGAGGCAACATACCATCTTGGAGTCTCATCTGCAGCCACAGAAACACCTGTCTGCTCCCGACTATTGAATCCCCTACCACTATAGTTCTTCCATTCTTCTTCCTCCCCTCGTGCAGCTGAGCCACCCGTGGTACCGTGGACTTGGCTTTGGCTGTACTCCCCAGAGGCACCATCGCCCCCACTGGTACTCAGAAGAGAATACTGGTTGGAGAGCGAGATGGACTCAGGGAACTCCTGCAGTACCTGCGTTGTCCTCCACTGCTGGTCACCCACTCTTTCTCTGCCTGCATATTCCTGAGCTATGAAAAAAGTACTTTTGTAGTCGCTGTTGTAATATAGGAAAGGCAGTTGAGGGATAAACATTGGCCAGGGCACCAGGAGAACACCCCTGCTTTTCTTTGAATAGTGCCGTGGAATCTTTTACATCCACCTGAGAGGGGAGATGGGGCCTTAGTTTAACGTCTCCTTATTAAGATGGCACCTCTGATAGTGCAGCACTCTCTCAATACTGCACTCAAGTACATGACAAGTATTTCCACTGGAACAGAGAAGGCTAAAATGAGATTTAATGGAGATTATGAAAAGTTGTGCTAAAGTGAATCGGGAATGATTACTGGCTCTGGTTGGGGAGTCAGTGATGAGGGGTCATTCATTTATAATGGTCACTAAGAGTTGTTGGAGCATGGAATGCTGTGGGCCACCGTCTGTGCTGTAAACGTCTATTGTTCTCTGGTATTACTGACAGGTTGATGATGGAGCACAGGAACAAGCTCACAGGTTATCCTGAAGGTTCATAATGACATTATCCAGCCATACAGTTCAGAAGATCCCAGGTTTGAATTGTGCTGTGTGCTGACTTTGCTGATCTCAGCTGGAACAGCAGTTGGGTGGGCCTTGCTACAACAGGAGAGTGGGGAAATCAACCAGGATTGCTGCTTTTAATTACAGTTCAGTGGTCCCCTGCTGCAAGGTGGGGTGATGAAAGGATCAGGCTTGGTTGTGAGGCCCCCACAATCACTGTCAAAGCACCTTATCATTGTCATACTGGGCTGTCTGTAAGCTAAATTCCAGTGAGATTGCTTGCTAAGGACTATCTATGTTCACGAATAAAGTCATGGCAAAGTGCAGGATTGTACCTGCTAGCTGTGATTTGATGAGAGGAAGGAAGCAAATTGCATATAAACAATTGTAATTAATGTTAATATTCGCAGATTGTACTGAAATATCACCCTTACTCTCTGATATCGTCTAGCGATGAAGTTCAGGGTAGTCATCATCATAGGCAGTCCCTTGGAATCGAGGAAGACTTCCTTCCACTCTTAAAGTAGTGCACAGAGCAGTATCAAAACTACAGATGATTCAGATTTCTTGAAAGAAAAAAATTGCATTTATAGAACGCCTTTCATGACCTCAGGACATCCCAAATCGCTTCAGAGACAATTAAGTACTTTTGAAGTGTAGTCACTGTTGTAATGTAGAGAATTTTGCTCTTATTTTGTCACCATGCAAAATACCAAGTGTTCAAGTGCCTGGGTGGATAGATTTTGTCAGAACCCAGGCCCACTTCGCAATATTTTATTCAGGCAGCATTGATTCTTTTAAATGAATGATTCCACAGAGTGGGAGTATTTGGATTTAACAAGTAGCTCTCAGGAATCTGTAGAGTTCTTAGAAAATGTTATTGCAGGCTGCTCAGAATACCACTCCCATCTGTAGCTTGGAGTATCTGCAATTGTATGTAATTTTGAACATTATACAGTATGCAATCCGAAAGACAGAAAAGCACAACAAAATACCAATGAATTCAAATTAAGATGTTTGCCCTTCAAGAGAAATTCAGATGAGAGCAAACTATGACAGGAGTGTTGCAGACTGAGGGGAGTTCACAGAATCAGGAAGTGGGAGTTCAGACTAAGGAAGCAGAATTGAGGAGGTGGCACAGCTGGAGAAGGGGTCAGAACTGGGGCATGAACGTAAATTGAAAAGGGTGTTTAGTGAGATTGCAACTGAGAGGAAAGTAAAAACTGGAGAGGGCTTCAGAATTGGGGAGGAGGGAGTGCTGATCAAGATGCGCAAAATCAGGGAGGGAGAATAAAACTGAGAGGAAAGCAGAATTGGGGAGCGAGAGTACTGATTGAGAGAGATTGAGCATCTGGGTGAGGAAATGTAGACTAAAAGGAAAGCAGAGTCAGAGTGTTGGTTCAGACTGACAAGAAATCAAAGTCAAGAAGGGACTGTTCAGGCTTCGAAGGGGGTGCAGCATTGGGGACGGGAAGCATGGACTGAGAGCCATTCAGAATAAGAAAAGGTGGTTTAGACTGAGAAGGGTGCAGAGTTGAGGCCGGGTACACAAACTCAGTGGCAGAAGCACAGAGTTGGGAACGAGCAGAGACTCAGGAGAAGTGCTGACTGAGAGGTGGAATTGGAAACATGAAAGGTGGGGTAACAAGAGAGCAAAAAACAATTTTGTGGCACAAGAAACAAAAATTCATAGGAGCAGTGATTATAGTCATCTGGGTACAATAGACAATAAAGGTTGCAATGGAGGCAAGGAGAGAAAGATAAAAGCTATGGGTTAAAAAAGGATTGTCAATTGGCCAAGTTTTTTCTGATATGTAAACTTCCCAGTGATCCCGAATCTGCACCGACCTTCTCTATGCAGGCTCTGGGAGGGGGCGTGGGGCAGGAGGTGGGTGGATACAAATTTCGGTTAGCTATGAGTTTGGGGTTCAGGACTTCCTGCCCCGACTGATATTTTACAAAAATGTTCCAGGGTAGTTTTAAACACTCCTTTCTCCACGTTTGGCTTTAAATGAGCTGAACCGCTAAAAGTTTTTTGTCTCGGCGTCACAAATGTAGCCAACACACAAAACCCGCATTGCATTTCAATAAGAGTCCTAGCTGGCTTCACTGTTGATCTTGTTGCCAGCATTCAGAAATAAATTCTGAGAAGACAACTTGATATGTTAGCAAGTCTCTTTGTGGCATCAATGTAAGTGTATTAGCAGCCTGAGGAAAGTAGACAAATTCATGATTTTGGGGTGTTATTGGGGAGGTAGATGCAGGAAATAGAGGCAGTCGTTCCTCTCTGGAAATGCACTGTGGTTTTGTCCTGAAGCATTTTCTGGTGGGGATAGGGGCGGGGAGGTGGAGGGATCAGCAGTGTTAGAAATGGCAACCTTCAAGCAACGGGTGCGTCATTTGAATATTAATTTGGGAACGTGTTAGGATTGCAGATTCCACAGTTCAGGCTACAGGATGTCTGACATTAAGAACTGCAACTTTAAATGGCTGACCAGGGTTATTGCCAGGTAAACAATGAAACACTCAAGGAAAGAAGAAAGCAATATAAAATGTACATATATTTATCATTTCCTAACCGTTTTTTTTTCTCTTGGCACGCTGTGCTAATTTATATAATTTTAAAAATTGTTTTCCTCCAGCTTCATGAGTTTCCTAATGGGAATTTCTCATGGGTTTTTCCAATGAAAATTCCCCCAGATGATGTGTTTAAAAGAGGATCTAAGAAGAATGCTGGTCAGTTCAGTTACACAAGATCTTCTATGCTGAGGTAAATCACTTTCCTTTAACAGATGTGGTGCTCATGGTGGCTTCTCTCCTCAAAACATGTGCCAGCAGACCCCCAAGAGCAGCATGAAGAAATGTAGCTGCTTGTCCAATCATAGTATTGGATGCTCCCTCAGGAGCACTCCAAGCACAGTATGTCATGCTTTCAGTGGTGTTAATTAAAGCAGATATGCCAGGATGATCAACAGCGAGCGTTGGTTGATTGGTTACACTCACCAAAATGGCACCAACCATTTCTGCAGGCCCTGGCACACCTATCTGGCAATGACACTGGGGGCATTGTCTTCTCAAGATCTGGGTCAGGAGAGGCAGATGCAGAGTTGTGTAATCAGCTCTAAGGACACTTGTGACTACCATGCTGCACAAGGCTGGCAGTGTTACAGTAATGGTCAGTTGTGGCTTGAAATTAGTTGCAATGTCAACCTATGGGTATTATACTATAAAACGTCAGAGGGCAACCCTCTTCATAGCCACCTTTGCAGCACCATGTCAACTACACCCGTCACAAAATAGAGTGTCAGTAGGCTGCTTTGCCTACTTCTGTTAGCAAACTTCCCCCTCAGTTTTGCTTGTATCTTCTTCGTTACCTGCCTCTTCAAACTTGACAAAGGTTGCTAATGGGTTGTGATATTTTCTAAGGCTTTCCATAACCTCTCTGAATTTTTGACACTCTACTTACCCCCACCCATTAAATTTGATTTACAAGCAATTTTGTTCTTCCACCACAAGTTGAGCCATTAATACCTGAAGTTATATTAATGAGCTAGTAGAGTACAATTTGGTGCAAACAGCCCACTTCCATTTCAGTCTAAACCCCACCAATAGCCAAATGAGGAAAGTGCAGCTCATTTTCTCTTACTTAGCCCATCAGGTGATATGTTGAAAGGAACCCAGATTGGTGAGGATTTGCCAATTGTGTGTTTTCATAATCTTACATTTAGAGCTAAGCTATATAGGAGTAAAATCAGGAACCACTTTAAAAAAAAATATACACACAATTGTTACAAGGATGTTGCTATGTTTTATTTTGCTGCTGCAGAATTATTGTACCAAAATGCCCTCCCCAACCCCCTTTTGCTCCTCCTGCCTCTCCTTTAAGAATCTCCTTAAAACCCAACTATGAGAGTAAGTTTTTGGTCACCCTTTCAAATATCTCCTTCTTTCGCTCAGCATCCGTTTAAAAAAATTGATTACACCACTGTGAAATACAAGGAGGTGTTTTTCTACATTAAAAGTGCTATATAAATGCAAGTTGCCGTTGTTATTGTAAATAAATTTGAATCGTCAGCTTTAGCCTGGACAAAATGTGGTAGTTATGCCTTTCAGAATGGACAGGAGAACTGTTCATCCTGTGGCACTCTTTATCTCATTTATAGCATGCATAAGGGGCAACTTTCAATTCCTGAGAAGGTTTGTTCTGCTCATGGAAATTTTCTTTAGCTGTGAACAGGAGTTAAAAGTGTCGCTTGGAAGCCTGAATCATAACTAAATCTGGTAGCAAGGTTGCTGTTTCTGTTAACCCCAACAGTCTGTTGGCTTGGCACAGTTGGTAGCACTTTTGCCCGAGTGAGAAAGTTGTGGCTCAAGCCCCATTCCAAGACTTGAGCATATAATCTAGGTTGATACTCCACTGCAGGACAAAGGGAGCGCTGCATTGGTGAAGGTGCCAACCTTTGGATAAGACATTAAACTGATGTTCCATTGATTCAGGTGGATGTTAAAGATCCTATAGCACATTTTCCAAGTGTTCCGGCTAAACTTATTCCCTCAACCAATTTCATCAAAACAAGACACATTGGTCATTTTCTCATTGCTGTTTGTGGAACCTTGTTGTTCTCAAAATAGCTGTTGCAGTTGCCTATTTACAAGTGGTTGAACTTCAAAGCAACTTGTTTTTAAAGTACTCTGGGATACTTATAAGGTCATACAGTGCTGTATAAATACAAGTTATTTCATTCTAAGTTGCTATTTCTCCAATCTATAATTTTGGCCCACCCCCCTAAAGTTTTGTCCTTTTTTTCCGACTTGGTGTTCACCTTTTCAACTTATTAAGTGTCCTGAAATGTTTTCTTTGTGTGAAGAGCACTATAAATCTTTGATTGTAATTGTGAAATAGATTCAGATATGAGTTGCATCATTGGGCTGACCATTAATATAGTTTTACGCCTTTCTCATCAACATTAAACAGACAGATATTCCTATTTGATAAGTATACCACACTATGAGGCGCTGCGCCTTATTCGTGGTACTCCTTGGCATACTTCCCATGGTAGACTTAGCTTGCTTCCAGTGGCAGATTTTCTTCGATGGTCACCCTACTCGACCTTGCCACAATGCTTGACAAAGTTGACCATGCCATCCTCCTTCGATGAATCTCCTCTGTTGTGCAGCTCCACGAATATGCCTCACACAGGGGTGAAGTTTTGGGCCGCGCCGACCTGGACGCCCGTTTTTCTCGCCCAAAAGTGCATCAAAAAAATACCTTTAGATTCTCCGGCTCCCTGCAGGTCCTTTGGAGCTTGGCGCGGCACCCACAGAGCAGCGGGGGGTGGAGCAAGTGAGTCGTGCCAATTCTAGAAGTGGTGGGGGGCGGAGCTAATTTAAATGAGATGTTGTCGTGCCGGCAGCCTTGCGCGTGCATATTGGAGCGCGTCCGCACACGCAGTAGCGCATAAACATTTGCACTCGGCCATTTTTAAAGGGACTTGAAGAAAAGTGTTTATTTGAAGGCTGTTTGCTTGCTGTGTCTTCGGCTGCCGTCCAGCCACTACGATGCACCTATCCCATGGCCGAATGGCCTCAGTCCCCTTCGCAGCTCGAAGGCTGCTTGTTTGCTGTTTCTTCGGCTATCGCCGCCCCTATCGCGTGGCCGAATGGCCTCAGTCCCCTTCGCAGCTCGAAGGCTGCTTGTTTACTGTTTCTTCAGCTGCCGTCCAACCACTGCCGCTGCCCCTATCCCGCGGCCGAATGGCTTCAGCCTCCTGCGCAGCTCGAAGGCTGCTTGCTGTTTCTTTGGCTGCCGTGGAGCCACTGACGCCGCCCCTGTCTCCTAGATGGAAGGAGGCCTGCCTGAAGCACCGCAGCTCGAAGGCTGCTGCTGCTTCACGCAGGTAGGAACATTGAATATTTTGTCTTTGCTTTGTTTATAATTTTTTATTCAGGATGGCTCTTTATTTGTATAGGTAAGACTGTTGAATGCTTGTAGAATTTCCTTCCCTCGCCCCCCCCGCCCTCATTCCCTACGCCTGATTTGTAACTTACGCCTGATTTGTAAAGTGTAGGCAAGGTTTTTCTGAGCATTCAAAAATCTGCACTTACTCCATTCTAAGTTAGTTTGGAGTAAGTTTTCACTGCCTAAACTTTCAAAACAGGCATAAGTGGCCGGACACGCCCCCTTTTGAAAAAAAAATTCTGTTCCAAACAGAAACTGTTCTAACTGACTAGAACTGGAGCAAACTAAATGCCGAGAATTGCAATTTCCAAGATACTCCATTCTAAACCAGTTGCTCCAAAAAAACAGGAGCAACTCAGGCCGAAACTTGACCCCACAGTTTCACTTTTACCTATTTGAATGTAGCCAGAGCAGCTCCAGAAATGGCTTTTTAAAATTATCCCCCACACCATCACCTCGAGTTCTCTAAGCATCTATGCTTGACACCACTCCTTTTCTTTATCCACATGTTTTACCTCTTTGATATCATTCATAGAAACAGAATCAGCTTCCACATGTATATTGATGACACCTAGCTACCTATCTCCATCTCTCTTCACCTCTCGACTGCCTCAGTGCCATCAGACTGCTTTCTGACATCCAGTTTTGGATGAGTCATAACTTCTTGCAGCTTGACTAAGCCCATAATTTTTGGCCACTGTCACAAGTTCTTCTCCCAGTCTCAGCCTGAACCAGGCTGTTTGCAGACTCCATTGTGTTCAACCCTGATCAGAGGGGGGGAGGGGGAGAAGGGAGGTGGTGGGGGGAGGGGGAGAAGGGAGGTGGGGGGGAGGGGGGAGAAGGGAGGTGGGGGGGGAGGGAGGGAAGGAGAGAGGAGGGAGGGAGGGAAGGAGAGAGGAGGGAGGGAGGGAAGGAGAGAGGAGGGAGGGAGGGAAGGAGAGAGGAGGGAGGGAGGGAAGGAGAGAGGAGGGAGGGAGGGAAGGAGAGAGGAGGGAGGGAGGGAAGGAGAGAGGAGGGAGGGAGGGAAGGAGAGAGGAGGGAGGGAGGGAAGGAGAGAGGAGGGAGGGAGGGAAGGAGAGAGGAGGGAGGGAGGGAAGGAGAGAGGAGGGAGGGAGGGAAGGAGAGAGGGGGAGGGAGGGGAGGAGAGAGGGGGGGAGGAGAGAGGGGGTGGAGGAGAGAGGGGGGGAGGAGGAGAGAGGGGGGGGAAGGAGAGAGGGGGGGGAGGAGAGAGGGGGGGAGGAGAGAGGGGGGGGAGGAGAGAGGGGGGGGGGAGAGAGGGGGGGGGGAGAGAGGGGGGGAGGAGAGAGGGGGGGGAGGAGAGAGGGGGGGGAGGAGAGAGGGGGGGGGAGGAGAGAGGGGGGGGGGAAGGAGAGAGGGAGGGAAGGAGAGAGGGAGGGAAGGAGAGAGGGAGGAAGGAGAGAGAGGGGGGGGGAGGGAGAGAGGGGGGGGAGGGAGAGAGAGGGGGGGAGGGAGAGAGAGGGGGGGAGGAGGAGAGGGGGAGGAAGGAGAGAGAGGGGGGGGAAGGAGAGAGAGGGGGGGAAGGAGAGAGAGGGGGGGAAGGAGAGAGAGGGGGGAAGGAGAGAGAGGGGGGGGAAGGAGAGAGAGGGGGGGAAGGAGAGAGAGGGGGGGGAAGGAGAGAGAGGGGGGGGAAGGAGAGAGAGGGGGGGGAAGGAGAGAGAGGGGGGGGGGGAGAGAGAGGGGGTGGAGAGAGAGGGGGTGGGGAGAGAGACGGGGGGGAGGAGAGAGGGGAAGAGAGGAAAGGCGGGGGGGGGAAGGGAGAGGGGGGGAAGGGAGAGCGGGGGGAAAGGGAGGTGGGGGGGCGGGAGAGAGTCGCGGAGGTCCGGGGGGGGGGGGGGGAGGGCAGAGAGTGGCGGTGTTCCGGGGGGAGAGTCGTGGAGTTCCGGGGGGGGGGGGTGAGTCACGGACGTCCGTGGGGGGGGGGTGGTGGGAGGAAGAATCGCGGAGGTCCGGGGGTGGGGCGGGTCGGGTGGGAGGAGCCTTATTCACGCAGCTCCAGTGAGGCCATTCAGCCAGGGCTAGGGGCTGCGTGCTTCGGGCCCCTCCCACAGTTTTGGGCGCCTGTAGAGCGCATGTGCAGACGTCCTGGCACTGTTTTCAGCGCAGGAATCTGGCTCTGCCCCCTACAGCTCGTGCTGCGCTGCGCACAGCTCCAGAGGACCTGCAGGGAGCCGGAGAATAGGTAAGTTTTTTTTAGACGCACTTTCTGGCGCGAAAAACGGGCGCAGCGTGGCCCGAAACTTGGGCCCAGAGTGTATCAGAGGCTTTTACAGCTAAAGCATTTTATAAATTATTTTAATCCACTATATAGCTCGGTACTGAATTAATTCCGTTACAGTACAAAAAGGGTTGAAAACCTGCATCGCTGATCAAAATCATGTCCATGTTTACCCTGTTGCAGACATTATGCAATGGATTGGTGGGCAGTCCGTTGATACAGGAGCCAAGCCATTCAATCCAAATACAAGCATAATGCGTGATTTGTTCAGATATGTATCTGATGGGTGGATTTTTTGAATATAACTCAGTATCTGAAATTTACAAAGCGCTAGCAATTATTTGAGGAATTTATTAGCCTCACTTTTTCAAATGAGAGTTTAATATGAACCTTCAAAGAAATGACAATCTGTCTAGAATTTTGAGAGTTATATTGAGATAGGAAACTCTCATAAGTAATGGAAAAAGCAAAAAAAAGAATCACTACATATGAGAATTGTTTAGTTTTAGCACAGAACTGTGAACTAATTATTATTTTTATATTATACAAGGAGCTAGCAAAGCTTAATTGCTATTGTAAAAATACATTCTCTTGCCCGGTAATAAATGTGCATGGCAGTCAAGGCTGGTAACCTGAGAAGGCAGTGGGGGGCCTTCTTGAACTGCTTTAAGTGGTGTTGGATACAACTGGGTGGCTTGCTAGACAACTTCAGAGGGCAGCTAAGAGCTGATGTGTAGAACATCAGGTCTAAAGGACATTAGTGAACGAATTGGGTTATTATGACAATCTGATAGCTTAACGTTATTCCAGATTTTTCTTTTTAAACAGAATTCAAATTCTTAAACTGCCATGGTGGGATTTGAACACCTGTCATTTGGATTATTAGTCCAGGTCTCTGGATTAGTAGTTTGGTAACATAACCATTACACTACCAATTAAAGCACTCTACTGCCGCTGCAGCTTGGGATCAGTTAAGTAAAGACCCTCCCCGCTCTGAATTTCCATACTGATTTACCAGTTGAGCCATTGAGGGTGCCCTGTTTTATTGTCTATACACTTTTCAAAAATTCAGTGACTCAACTAAACTTTGAACAAACATGTTTGAAGATGAAATAGAAGGTAATAGTTAATAGACTTAATCCTGGCAATGGAGCAAGATTAGGGTGTGGTAAGAATTGCTTTCTTTGAATTATATCTCTCAATCGGCTAATCACAGGCAGAACTTATATAAACGAGGGACATATTATTTTCTTACCATTTTTTTCCGAGAAGCCTGGGTGAAGAGTGAAGGTCAGTGCAAAAAGGGAGGCTCCCCTGATGGTTCAGCATGTTTACACATCGAGCAGCAGAAACACCAGGGTGGTCACAGCTTTGGTTCCCTGCCTGTGCTGAGTTAGCTCACCTCAGCAAGGGTGCTGGGGGAAGCACTAGAAATAGCCTCAGCATCCCTGGGCTATGGAGGGTAAATCAGACAGAGTTGAAGGCCTGGAAATTCTGCAAGGGGGCGGGAGGAGGGGTTCCAGATTTTCTGCCGCAACCTTGGCAGGGAATAGCAGAAACCCTGGAGACACGCTGAAATACGTCTGTTATACCGTTTCTCTGGGGGTTTCCAATAATCTCCGACTGACATTATGGCGGCAAATCGGGAGAACTCCGGAAGAATTTCAGGGCCATTGGACGCAGTCACTATCCTACAACCCCTGTTGGAAATACATGTAGAGATGCTGGTGAGGACAGGTTTGTGCTTAGCTGTAATGTCCCAGGTGACAGAACCTTGTGATCACAGAAAAATGGTCACTTGAGGAGCAACTGGAAGGTGCCCATCATCCGTGGACGTACACCAATGAGGGCTCTGCATCTTTGAGAGAAAAATTAGTAGAAACAAATAAATAGAAATCAAAAAAATGGCACAGAAGATCCCGCTCCCATTCAAATCTGCTGTATCACCTCTCTCCTTAAAAAACACACCCTTAACTCCTGTCCTTGGAAACTACCATCCCATCTCCAACCTCGTTAAACGGGTTTTCGCCTCCCAAATCTGTGCCCATCTTTCACGCAACTTCATGTTTGAACACCCCCAATTTGTTTCCGCCCCTGCCACAGCATTAAAATGGTCCTAATCAAAGTCACAATTAACATCCTCTGCATCTGTGGTGCACTATTCCTCCTCATGCTTCTTGACCTGTCTGCAGACTTTGACAGGGTTGACACACCACCCTCTACCGACACCTCTCCTCCGTTGTCCAGCTGAGTGGGACTGCTCTTAGGTTATTCCACTCTTACCTATTCAGTCGTTGCTCGAAAATCTCCTGCAATTGCCACTATTCCGGCCCCGCACCATTACCTCTGGTGTTTCCCAAGGATCTATCCTTGGCCCCTTCCTGTTTCCCATCTACTTGCTGCCCCTTAGCAACACCATCCGAAGACACATCGTCAGGTTCCACATGTACGCCAACAATACCCAGGTCTAGCTCACCACCACCTCTCTCAATCCCTCCTCTACCCATGTTGTCAGACTGCTTGTCTGACATCCAGTATTGGATGAGCAGAAATTTCTTCCAATTAACCACTGGGAAGACCAAAGCCATTCTCTCCATTCCCTAGCCACCGACTCCATCCCTCTCCCTGGCCACTGTTTGAGGCTGAACCAGACTGTTTGCTACCTCAGTGTCAGATTTGACCCACAGCTAAGCTTCCAACCCTATATTCTCTCAATCACAAAGACTGCCTACTTCCACCTCCGTAATATTGCCCGTCTTCACCCCGGCCTCAGCTCATCTGCTGTTGAAACCCTCATGCATGCTTTTATTACCTCCAGTCCATACTCGACTATTCTAAATGCTCTTCTGGCTGGGCTCCCATCTTCCACCCTCCATAAACTTGAGCTCATCCAAAACTCTGTTGCCCATTTCCTAACACAGACCATCATCCCTGTGCTCGCTGACTTATATTGGCTCCTGGTCTACCAGCACCTCAATTTTAAAATTCTCATCCACCCCTTGAAATTCCTCCAAGGCCGCGCCCCTCCGCATCTCTGTAACATCCTCCAGCCCTACAAACTTCTGAGCACTTCCTTTACCTCACTATTGGCGGCCATGACTTCAGTCGTCTAGGTCCTCAGCTCTGGAATTCCCTCTCCAAACCTCTTTGCCTCTCTCTCTTCATTTAAAGATGCTGCTTAAAACCTACTTCTTTCACCAAACTATTGGTCACCTGTCCCATTATCTCCTTCATAGGCTCGGTGTCAATTTTTGTTTGATTACACTCCTGTGAAGCACATTGGAACTTTTATTATGTTAAAGGCACAAGTTAAATGCAAGTTATTGTTGACTAGGTAATTCACAAAGCAGTGGGCCAGTGGCGCAATGGATAACACGTCTAACTATGGATCAGAAGATTGTAGGTTCGACTCCTCCCTGACTTGAACATTTTGAGGGTACAGTAGCATAGTGGTTATGTTACTAGACTAGTAATCCAGAAGCCTAGATTAATAATCCAGAGACATGAGTTCAAACCCCACCATGGCAGCTGGGGAATTTTAATTCAGTTAATTAAATAAAATCTGGAATAAAGCATTAGTGTCAATAATGATGACCATGAAACTACCAGATTGTTGTAAAAACCCATCTGGTTCTTTAGGGAAGGAAATCTGCCGTCTTTACCTGATCTGGCCTATATGTGACTCCAGACCCACAGCAATGTGGTTGACTCTTAACTGGCCTAGCAAGCCACTAAGTTATATTCAAGAAGGCAGCTCACCACTGAGAATGTGAGAAAGTATAGAGGAATATTGAAAGAATGTGAAATATGTGTAAGGGATTGAACATAATAAAATGCCATGTGTCCACAGACTTTGGTCACCAGTTGGGGTGCTAAGTCAGCGTGAATCAGCTAAAATGTGGTGCAGATAACAAGATAGGAAAAAGGGAAGGATGGTGCAGCAGAACCAGATGGTACAGTACCAATATATTGTGAACATAGTCTCGAGTGCAGAGGGGGAGGAAACTAAAGTGAGGCGGGCTGTGTCTGCCGACTGTGTGCAGCAGAAATGCCCTATTGGCCCAGAATGAAGTACGGAGGAAAATGATTGGATGAATCCTTTATGCATGAGCCGCTTGGAAAATGTATAACTACCGTGTGTATGCACTAAAACCTTGTTTGTCTTTGTAAAGTCAACGAACTCCCAGAGAGTCGGTGTTCCTTTGCTAAGACAAGCCAGCATCGATGTTGCATTAATAAAGTATAACTCAGAGTAACTTGGTGATCGTGTCAGTGTTTTCGCTGAGACAGATTGAGGGAAAAGAATCCGTATCAACACCACCACCTTCAAGGGCAATTAGGGATGGCAATAAATGCTGGCCTAGCCAGCGACACGCCATCCCGTGAACGAATAATAAAAAAAACAATTACCACATGGTTCCAAACTCGGGGTTTGAAAATCAGTGGATTGTAGGAGGAAAGGAAAATTGAGGAGGAAAGGAAAATTGGAGAGAAAAGGAATTCCACTGATCTTGAGAAAGAATGAGTTAAGTTGATGATGTGACGTGTTTTTATTTCAATACAACGCGGATGCAAAGTGCCCCAGATTCTGTGGAACATTCCAGTTTCATTGTTGAGAAATTTGTTTATCTTGCTTCTCAGCAATGATGAAATTCTGTTATTTTCCCCCAGTTCTTGTTTGAAAATTTGTGGTGTCTTGAAAAGATTTCCCATATACCCTCAGATTTTCAAACCAAGTATCTGGCCTGTTGTAGTAACAGACAGAAGCAGCTTTGACGTGGTTGACAACTGGGGGGTGGGGGAGGGTGAATCGGTGATGGCAAGCGGTGGGTGGGGCATTGATTAGGTGCTATGAGAAACTATAACATTTGAAATAGTAACAGCAAGGAGGTGGAATCTGTGAGGGAAATGCACAGTGCAGATTCAAGTTGAAAAACAAGTTGCTTGTGACTGTATTTCCTTTTCTTAATCTCTTTTTCAGTTTGTTATTTTTCTGTTTCGTCTTATCTCTATTTCTTAACATTACTATTTTGCTTCCTGACTAAGACACAGAGTTTCAGTTTGTTACTTAGTTTCATTCCACTGTTTTTCTTTTCTTGATTGTTGCTCATACCTTTTTGTGGAAATGTTGTTTTTAATGTTTCCCCTCTCCTCCTCTTTTGTATCTTTTTTTCCACACTTTTTCAGGGACTAGGTTCTGCATTGGATGCCACAAACCAAAAATGCACTGGTGTAATGTGCCTTTTTAAAATGATGCTTTCTCCACACGCCTTCTTCCCCCACCCCACCCTCCCTCCTCCTCCTCCCCTGGCCCGACCGCATCCCACTTGCAGGCACAGACTTGTGCTGGCACAGAGTTCCTCAATTGCTGGAAGCCCGCCAGGATTTTGTCCAAGTGTCAATCTTCACGCACAAGGCTAGGCAGCAAATGTTGGCAGGCTATTTGTCTTGGGGGTAGGGGAAAAGAAGGGGCATAACTGCTAAAACTGATCCTTTGCTCATCAATTGCCCACATATTTCTTGCAGGGAAACTCAGGCTAATTTTAATTTTCCACCCAGGCTTTGGTTGCCAAGGCCACATTTACTGGTGAAAGCACCTCCAGACTATCGGCCAATAATGGCCCTATTTGTCTACTCATCTAAATTCAATTAAACATTGAAACGAATGACAGAGCCTGATCCCTCTTGGTTTGTATGGTAGCACCAAGCATAGAAACATAGAAAATAGATACAGGAGTAGGCCATTCGGCCCTTCGAGCCTGCACCACCATTCAATGAGTTCATGGCTGAACATGCAACTTCAGTACCCAATTCCTGCTTTCTCGCCATACCCTTTGATCCCCCGAGTAGTAAGGACTACATCTAACTCCTTTTTGAATATATTTAGTGAATTGGCCTCAACAACTTTCTGTGGTAGAGAATTCCACAGGTTCACCACTCTCTGGGTGAAGAAGTTTCTCCTCATCTCGGTCCTAAATGGCTTACCCCTTATCCTTAGACTGTGACCCCTGGTTCTGGACTTCCCCAACATTGGGAACATTCTTCCTGCATCTAACCTGTCTAAACCTGTCAGAATTTTAAACGTTTCTATGAGATCCCCTCATTGAATATGCTCAGGTTACACGGTGTAACTTTCCAGACACAATGTGATAGTTGGACCACTGGCTGTGCCAAATACATTTTGTCTGTATTAGTGCACATTTAAAATGCTAATCAAATCCGAATGAGATAATGAATTTCAAGTGCGGCTGGGTAAATGACACAATCTGATTAATCATCAAAACTAGAATGCACTAAAAAATCTAATAGTTGACAGAAATGTTCTCAAAGTGAGCTCAACGCCACAAGTCAACCACTATCTGTTAAATGACAAAATCAGCGTGATTTTAATGTTCCACTTTGTACTTAATCTTACAAATCTCAGTCCCATATTCTATTAACCATTGTAATACTTATATTTATTGATATTAAAAATCTTAGACATACACACACTTCCTGTTGTCATGTTTTTGTTACACTTTAGTTTCAACTTTTATCATTATAAATTATTTTGTCCACATTTATAGTCAAATTACCTATGTAAACAAGTGATTACACTGTCCCATCAGTGGCACTGCAGCAATATTCAGTGTTGCAATTCCCAGCTCCTCAGCCTATACTACAGGAAATCTCCTATACTCCAACCAACTCCAAATACTTCCAAATTCCTGTAAGTTTTGCTGTTTAACTATAATTAATGATACAAAATCAAAGTGTTATATAAAAATAAGGACAGAATGTATTACTTTAAAAGTAGGACAGAATTGCCCATTGATCCACTAACCCTGCTTCATCTGAAGATTATTTCTGGTCTTGACTGCCCGTGCGTCACACTATAGGAGATCGGCGCGACATTTGTGGCTGCAATTGAATAATATAGCTTGAATAGCATGGAGCTCTGTACTCCTCTAACACGGCACATTTACAGTTGGCGTGGAAGCAAGTCATCCTCGCTTTGAGGGACTGCCTATGATGATGATCTAGAGTTGTAGAGTTGCCAACTCCGGTTGGATGTATTCCTGGAGGTTTCATCACATAACCTCCCACCTCCAGCCACCCATCCAGTCAAACAGCCTTTCATTCCCTCCAATATTTTTATGACTAATAAACAAGTTAAAAAAATGATTTAAAAAATGTTTTAAATGTCCCTAGGATTTTTCTCCTGGGTTACTTGCGGCAGTGTCCAGGAGATTAATAATTAATTCCTGGTGACTCCAGGATAATGGTGCAGAGTTGACAACCTACTATGGAGGGAGCAGGTAACCACTTCTAATGCTGGTCCTTTGAGCAGGTCAGGGCTCTCTCTCCTGCAGTTGAAAACGTTCTCTAACTCAGATACAGAACGAAAAATGTAACCAATCCCGAATAAACTGAACCTGTGAACCTTGCAATGGGAATACAAGACAAACACACACACACACATCCTCTACCTCCTGCCGCAGGGCCTGCCGGGACACTGGATGACTCCTGGCGCGGGGCCTGCCGGGATAACGGAGGAGCTGTGCGCGCGGTGGCTGACGGGACGTTGGCAGAGTGTCTCCGGGAAAATCAGGCGAGCGGCGCTGATTGATTCGTGTGGCGGCCTGAAGGAGCGGGTTAGCTGGAGGTAGAGAGCCGGAGACACAGGCCCAGCTGCTGGGGTAAGTACTGTGGAGCGGCGGCCGCCGGTTGGGAGCGGGGTTACGGTGCAGCTGTGACACGGGCAGCCGAAGGGAGCTCCAGGGTAAAAAAAAATTACCCGCCTGAGAGAGGAATGTGGGAGGGATTGAAGAAGCGAGGGATGGGTGGGGAGGAAGTGAGTGAGAAAGGGAAGAAAGAGCGAATGTGTGAGAGAGAGAAAGGCTTAAACTGAGCAATGGAAAATCGAGAAAAGAGAAACTGGACAGGGGAGAGTGGGAAAAAAGGAAATTCCAATGAACTCCATCCTTCATCACCTCCCCTATGTGGTCCACCGTCACAGCACTGCTCTCCCCTGGTTCCACACCTATCTGTCCCACAGTGGTCAGTGCACCCCTTCTATCAGCTTCTTCCATGCCTGTGTGGTCATCTCTGTTGTGTTCCTTCATGGCATTATCTGCATAACGTGAGGCTGATGACAGCCAGGTCACCACAACTGTCATCATGCTGTTTGATTGCCTGTTGGACATCAAGTTCTGGAGTTCAATGTATAGCTCAATGTTAGCAAGATATAAGTAATCCTATTTCGCTCCCAGCACTGTGCACCTTTGGTGCTGATTCAAATGCTATCCCTGCTGCTTGCTCAGGCTGAAGCCAACTCTTCACAATCAAAGTGTCCTGCTTGAACGTGCAGTGAGCTTCATACCACTCAACCAGTCCATCAGAAAGAAGCAAATCACATTTATGCAGCACTTCTTGCATCCTCTGGACATCACAAAGCATTTCATAAACAGTGCAGTACTTTTGAAGTGTAGTCCCTGACTTGTAGGTAGAAAGATTGCTTAGTTCCATCTCCAGACTATCAGCCACCTACTTCACTTATGAATGACATTTGTCCACACTGTCACTTAAAAGAACAACCTTCCATGGTGGCCTTCCCAGCTCCACCCTACATAAACTTGAAACGATTTAGAATTCTGCTGTCTGCACCCTGAACTACACGCTCATTACCCATGTCCTTGTAGACCTCCACTGGTTCCCTATTCCCCAGCATATTGATTTCAGAATCTTCATACTTGTCTTTAAATACCTTTTTATAGACTCGCTCTATCCTATTTCTCCATTCATCAGTTCTGTCTCCAACCATGCACTTTCAACTCTGGTCAATTATGCATTTTCCCTCCCAAACAATGGTGGAACCTTCAGCTAATCCCCACCCCTGCATGCTGGAACTTTCACCTCAAATCTCTGAATAATGTTACCTCTCCATCATCCTCCAAAAGCTTGCTGAAAACTCAAACTCTTCGAATATGCTTTTAGCCACCTCCTCTAGCTTCTATCGTACTTCCTGCTTGGTGTTCACGGCCCTTCTGTAAAGTGTCTTGGGATGTTGTGCGGTGAAAGTTACTACATGAATGTAGCTTGTTCATATGCCCAGAGATGAGGAAGTTTAGAGAAAAGGGTGTATGTTTCCAGGAAATCTGGGTAGTTGTGGCCGTAGCAAGGTAAACTTGCTTCAAATGACCTTTCGGAAAACTAGACCATGTGATACAGGCAGGTATTAGAATATGCAGTCAAATTTCAACAACTGCTTTTTCAGCAATGCTGTATTGGGTAAGAATTGAAATATTTTATCATCAATATTTAGTAGTTTTTTCACTGGACAGATAAAATCTAAATGCCTCACAAGTTACGCACTTGATTTTGATCTTAATTTACTTACAGTATGGTACTCTTCTGTCCAAACTGTTTACATTTATTGGATCATTATGTGATCTAGCCCATTAGAGTTTGGTGAGTCTAGATGTTTACAGATATTTAAATAATGAGTAGCCAAATTTATAAATAATCACTGTTTAGGCATCATCTGGAGTATTGTGGACAATTCTTGGCACCACATTACAAGAAAGATGTAAAAGCATTAGAAAGGGCACAGACGAGGTTTACCAGGAATGAGAGACTTTATTTATGAGGAGCGGTTAGAGAAGATAGGACTGTTCTCCTTGGAACAGAGAAGGTATAAGAGGTGACCTAATAGAGGTTTTCAAGATCAGGAGAGATTTTGACTAAATAGGGAAAAAATATTCCCTCTGGCAAGTGGGTCAATAACGAGAGGTCATAGATTCAAAATCATTGAAAAAGATCAAGAGGGGAGATGAGATGAGAAGGAATGTTTTCACTCAGTGTTGTTGGGATCTGGAACACTCTACCTGAAAAGGTGGTGGAAGCTGGGGATGAGGAACTTGCAGGGTTACAGACAGAAAGTGGGTATGTGGAACTAAGCTTAACTGCTCTTTCAAAGAGCCACCACAGGCACAACGGTCCGAATGGCAGCCTCCTGTGCTGCAAGTTTCTACGAATTTATCAACCTTGTGTAATATTTTATTTACTTTTTTTCCTGTTATCGCTATAGGTTCTATGTTCATTGCACCCTGTGTGTAGAGGCTAGGCAGATTAGGGCAGTCTGAATTTGTGGATTTGATAACATGCTGAGTGTGGCTAGAATTTGCTGGAGCAGGAATTTCTGATGTCTTGCATTTATATCACTTAGAAGCATTGCAGATAAGGCAAGTGGTTCACAAATACCAGACTTCTTCAAGTCTGGTGTGAAGCATAAAGTTTGAAATTGGGAATAGGGAAAGGAACAGAAAACCCATTTGGTAAGCATAATTCTATACCTCGACAAGAGTTATGATATATGGAACTGATTGACATTCATTTCACTAACTGGTGATAAATTGATATCCATCTTGAAAAATTTGAAATTCTAGCCTAGTGCACAAGGACTAAGGCAAGTTTGGTTGTGTTCTTGATCATAACTTAAGAAATAGGAGCGTCAGTAGGCCATTTAAGCCTGCTCCGCCATTCAATAAAATCATGGTTGATCTTCTACCTCAACTCCACCTTCCCTCACTATCCTCAAATCCCTTGATTTCCTTAATATCCAAAAATCTATCGATGTCTGTCTTGAATATACTCAATGACTGAGCATCCACAGCCCTCTTGTGTAGAGAATTCCAAAGATTTCACAACCGAAAATGTGAAGACATTTCTCCTCGGCTCAGTCCTAAATGGCCAACCCCTTATTCTGAGACTGTGCCCCCTAGTTCTAGACTCCCCAGCCAGGGGAAACGTCCTCCCAGCATCCACCTTGTCAAGCACTAAGAATATTATGTTTCAATGAGATCTCTCATTCTTCTAAATTCTATGGAATATAGGCCTAGTCTACTCAATCTCACATAGGACAATCCACTCCCTGTCACAGAAATCAGTCTAGTGAACCTTCCTTTCACTCCCTCTAAGACAAGTATATCCATCCTTGGCTAAGGAGACCAAAACTCACCAAGGTCCTATATAATTGCAGTAAGACTTTTTTACGCCAATCCTGTTGTAATAAAGGCTAACTAGGGGGGGAGGCCATCTTAGACTGGGTGTTGTGTAATGAGAGAGGATTAATTAGCAATCTCGTTGTGCGAGGCCCCTTGGGTAAGAGTGACCATAATATGGTGGAATTCTACATTAGGATGGAGAATGAAACAGTTAATTCAGAGACCATGGTCCAGAACTTAAAGAAGGCTAACTTTGAAGGTATGAGGCGTGAATTGGCTAGGATAGATTGGCGAATGATACTTAAGGGGTTGACTGTGGATGGGCAATGGCAGACATTTAGAGACCTCATGGATGAACGACAACAATTGTACATCCCTGTCTGGCGTAAAAATAAAAAAGAGAAGGTGGTTCAACCGTGGCTATCAAGGGAAATCAGGGATAGTATTAAAGCCAAGGAAGTGGCATACAAATTGGCCAGAAATAGCAGTGAACCCGGGGACTAGGAGAAATTTAGAACTCAGCAGAGGAGGACAAAGGGTTGATTAGGGCAGGGAAAATACAATACGACAGGAAGCTTGCAGGGAACATTAAGACGGACTGCAAAAGTTTCTATAGATATGTAAAGAGAAAAAGGTTAGTAAAGACAAACGTAGGTCCCCTGCAGTCAGAATCAGGGGAAATCATAACGGGGAACAAAGAAATGGCAGACTAATTGAACAAGTAATTTAGTTCGGTATTCACTAAGGAGGACACAAACAACCTTCCGGATATAAAAGGGGTCAGAGGGTCTAGTAAGAAGGAGGAACTGAGGGAAATCCTTATTAGTTGGGAAATTGTGTTGGGGAAATTGATGGGATTGAAGGCCGATAAATCCCCAGGACCTGATGGACTTAATCCCAGAGTACTTAAGGAGGTGGCCTTGGAAATAGCGGATGCATTGACAGTCATTTTCCAGCATTCCATAGACTCTGGAGTGGAGGGTAGCCAATGTAACCCCACTTTTTAAAAAAGGAGGGAGAGAGAAAACAGGGTATTATAGACCGGTCAGCCTGACATCAGTAGTGGGTAAAATGATGGAATCAATTATTAAGGATGTCATTATCAACGCATTTGGAAAGAGGTGACATGATAGGTCCAAGTCAGCATGGATTTGTGAAAGGGAAATCATGCTTGACAAATCTTCTGGAATTTTTTGAGGATGTTTCCTGTAGAGTGGACAAGGGAGAACCAGTTGATGTGGTGTATTTGGACTTTCAGAAAGCTTTCGACAAGGTCCCACACACGAGATTAATGTACAAAGTTAAAGCACATGGGATTGGGGGTAGTGTGCTGACGTGGATTGAGAACTGGTTGTCAGACAGGAAGCAAAGAGTAGGAGTAAATGGGTACTTTTCAGAATGGCAGGCAGTGACTAGTGGGGTACCGCAAGGTTCTGTGCTGGGGCACCAGCTGTTTACATTGTACATTAATGATTTAGACGAGGGGATTAAATGTAGTGTCTCCAAATTTGTGGATGACACGAAGTTGGGTGGCAGTGTGAGTTGCGAGGAGGATGCTTTAAAGGCTGCAGAATGACTTGGTTAGGTGAGTGGGCAAATGCATGGCAGATGAAGTATAATGTGGATAAATGTGAGGTTATCCACTTTGGTGGTAAAAACAGAGAGACAGACTATTATCTGAATGGTGACAGATTAGGAAAAGGGAAGGTGCAACGAGCCCTGGGTGTCATGGTACATCAGTCATTGAAGGTTGGCATGCAGGTACAGCAGGCGGTTAAGAAAGCAAATGGCATGTTGGCCTTCATAGCGAGGGGATTTGAGTACAGGGGCAGGGAGGTGTTGCTACAGTTGCACAGGGCCTTGGTGAGGCCACACCTCGAGTATTGTGTACAATTTTGGTCTCCTAACTTGAGGAAGGACATTCTTGCTATTGAGGGAGTGCAGCGAAGGTTCACCAGACTGATTCCCGGGATGGCGGGACTGACATATCAAGAAAGACTGGATCAACTGGGCTTGTATTCACTGGAGTTCAGAAGAATGAGAGGGGATCTCATAGAAACGTTTAAAATTCTGATGGGTTTGGACAGGTTAGATGCAGGAAGAATGTTCCCAATGTTGGGGAAGTCCAGAACCAGGGGTCACAGTCTTAGGATAAGGGGTAAGCCATTTAGGACTGAGATGAGGAGAAACATCTTCACCCAGAGAGTGGTAAACCTGTGGAATTCTTTACCACAGAAAGTTGTTGAGGCCAATTCGCTAAATATATTCAAAAAGGAGTTAGATGTAGTCCTTACTACTAGGGGGCTCAAAGGGTATGACGGGAAAGCAGGAATGAGGTAGTGAAGTTGCATGTTCAGCCATGAACTCATTGAATGGCGGTGCAGGCTCGAAGGGCCGAATGGCCTACTCCTGCACCTATTTTCTATGTTCTATGTTTCTATACCATTTGCTTTCCTAATTGCTTGCTGTACCTGCATGCCAACTTTCGTGATTCGTGCACAGGGGTACCCAAGCCCCTCTGAATACCAACATTTCCCAATCTCTCTCCATTTAAAAACAATATTCTGCTTTTCTGTTTTTTCTACCAAAGTGGATAACTTCACATTTCTCTACATTATAGTCTATCTGCCATGTTCTTGCCCACTCACTTTATCCCTTTGCAGCCTCTTTACATCCTTCTCACAACTTAATTTCCCACCTAGCTTTGTATCGCCAGCAAACTTGGAGACATTACACTCAGCCCCCTCATCCAAATCATTGATATAGATTGTAAATAGCTGAGGCCCAAGCACCGATCCTTGCGGTACCCCACTAGTTACAGCCTGCCAACCCGAAAATGACCCATTTATTCCTGCTCTCTGTTTTTTGTCCATTAACCAATCCTCAATCTAATATATTACCCCCAATTCCATGAGCCCTAACTTTTTGTAATAAGTTATGTTTGGCACCTTTTCAAATGCAGCACGTCCACTGGTTTCCCTTTATCTACCCTGTTAGATACAATCTCATACAACTCTTGATTTGTGAAGCACGATTTCTCTTTCATAAATCCGTGTTGACTCTGCCCGATCATATTTTGATTTTCTAAGTGCCCTGTTACCGTGCCCCTAATAATGGATTCCAGCATTTTCCTGACGACTGATGTCGGGCTAACTGACCTATAGTTCCTTGTTTTCTCTCTACCTCCTTTCTTGAAAGCGGCATTACATTTGCTAATTTCCAATCCGTGGGGAGCGTTCTAGAATCTAGGGAATTTTGGAAGATCAAAACCAATGCATCCCCTATCTCTGTAGCCCCCTCTTTTAAAACCTTAGGATGTAGGCCATCAGGTCCAGGGGATTTGCCAGCTTTTAGCCCCATTAATTTCTCCAGTACTATTTCTTTAATTTCCTCATTCTCACTGGATCCTTGGTTCCCCACTATTTTCTGAATGTTTTTTGTGTCTGCTTCTGAAGACAGACACAAAGTATTTATTTAATGTCTCTGCCATTTCCTTATTTCCCATTATAATTTCTCCTGTCTCTGCTTGTAAGGGACCCATGTTTACTTTCTCTAATCTCTTCCTTTTTACGTACCTATAGAAGCTTTTACAATCTTTTTATGTCTCTTGCTAGTTTACTCATATTTAATTTTCTGTTGTATCTGTATACATTTCTTGGTAATCCATTGAATTTTAAAAACCGTCCCAATTAAAAGGCTTACTATTTCTGGTAACATTATAAGCCTCTTCTTTTAATCTAACACTATCTATAACTTCCCTTGTTAACCATGATTGGACCATTTTTCCCGTGGGGTTTTTAATTCCTTAATGGAATGTATATTCGTTGTAAATTATGAATTATTTATTTAAATGTTTGTCATTGCTTATCTACCGTAGTTTCCCAACCTACTTGCTGATTCGTGTCTCATATCTACGTAGTTTGCTTTGTTCAGATTTAAGTTACTAGTTCCGGACTTAATTAAATCACTCTCAAACGCAATATAAAATTCTGCTCTACAGCCGTGACATTTCTCTTATTGCTTTTGAATTTCTCTTCCTTTCCTGAATCCTCCCACCTCTCCTACATTAGTTTAAAGCCCTATCTACCGCCCTAGTTATTCAATTCGTCAGAACACTGGTCCCAGCCTGGTTTAAATGGAGCCCATCCCAATGAAACAGCTTCCTCTTTCCCTAGTACTGGTGCCAGTGTCCCATGAATTGAAACCCCTGCCTTTCACACCACCCTTTCAGCCATTCATTTAAGCATCGAATTTGCATGTCCCTATGCCAATTGGCACATGGCTCAGGTAACAATGCAGAGATTATAACCTTTGAGGTTGTGAATTTTAATTTCGAACCCAGTTCCTCAAACTCTCAGCATAACCTCATTCCTAGTTCTACCTGTGCCATTGATTCCTATATGGACCACAAAATCTGGATCCTCTCCTTCCCACTCCAGGTTCTTCTTCAGCCACGAGGAGATATCTTTAACCCTATGGGAGAGACACAACCTTCAAAATTCCCGGTCGCGACTGCATTGAACAGTGGTGGGCAAAATACGGCCCGCGGGTCATATCCAGCCCACCAAATCATTCTATCCGGCCTGCTGGATGGGACAGAAATAGAACGTGAGCCGGAGCTTGAGCTGCACATTCGTCTATCCACTTTCACCCTCATGGGTCAGAGACAGACTCGAACTGCAGTCAAAGAAAAAACATCATAATACTTCATTCAGATAAATAATTCCTAAAAGCGATTCTCCCTGGCCCGATCGTAAAAGGATCCGCTCTGTGATTCTGGGCCCCAATGGTGGATGTCCATGCCCAGAATGCACTGCGTCCTCGAATATGCCCTATTCATTTTAGAGCGGAGTCATGGCTTTTCAGCTCGATAAAGCTTTGACCGAAGAAAGTGACCCGCGCTGCATCTTTCCTCTCCTGGTGTCCAAAGTACAATGGCAGGGGAGTTCTCATCTGGCACCAATTGGGATGGCATTAGTAATAGTTGCAGAGGGACATGAGGATGACTGAGGTGGGGAATTGCTGACACAGGCTCTAAAGAGTGTAGAGTTCGATTTCACAGCACTGATTTACAGAGACCAGAAGATACCATAACTTTTTCAACTTTTATCTTTGATTCATTTCTAAGCAGTACCGACTACATGTTGTGCATGTAAGATAGCATCTGTACTATCTGAATTTATGTTTCTGCAATGTTCCCTCTAATTTTTTTCGCCACTATGCAGACGCGCATGCGCAGTATCTCTTCCAGCAGCAGGACTGCGCAATTGTTGGAGCATTGGTGGGCGGCTCTCAACAGCTCACCAAAACTTGTTAAGTTGCCCTCCAGTCCAAATAATTGCCCATCCCTGGCATAGAACACTATTATTTCTTTTTGTGATATATTACTGCAAGCAAGTTAACCTAGTGAAATTCAGACAGCAAGTTGCAGCGATGTACAGGTAAGTGACAGTCAAGAATACCACCAACTTGCCTTGGAACATGTTGTTTGCACTGAGATTTTGCAAAAAATGAAACTGTGCAGTAAATGGCATCCCACAGACATTGTTCGATTTCCGAAGAGACTAAATATAGATATATGGGAGGAGGAGGGAGGGAAGGAGAATGAAATGTTATATCAAAGCTACATCCTTGAAATGTCTGTTCTATTTTAATTATATAAATGCGGATTACTTTTTTATTGAAAATATAGCTCCCCGTCACCATCTGCTCCCATCTTCTCCTTTTGAAGGTATTGTCTTTCTTGATGCCGCACTCCATTGTTTGGCTTGCCTGCTCTCTAGCCTTTGTGTGTACTGTGATGTGCCAGTAGTGCAGTCTAATATCTCCAATTTTCTGCATCCCATTGGGGAGCTGAGCGCATTAACTGTGATCTTTCACTCCATTGTGCAATATGTCTGAAGTCCAGAACTTTTATTTTCAACATGATGTCAAAATCGTATTTGTTGAATTCTTATAACTGCACTTCTTTTGTTGGCTGAGTTTTGAAGAGAGCCTGGTAGGCAGGAAGTAAACATATTCATTATTCAACCAGTAAGAGGGACGACAGGCTTTCGATAGCACGGACATTAACCATAATTTTCCAAAAACATCTTTGAGAACAGGAATTGTGCTGAAGGGTGGCAAATCTTAAACTGCTATTTAAGAAAGGGGAAAAGGGTAAGCCTGAAAATACAGTTAGTCTTAGCCATGTAGTGGGTTCTTCTGGAGTCCATACTATAGGCTGAAATTGGTGAACACGTAGAATGGTATGGGCTAATCGAGGACTGTCAGCAAGGACTTGTAATGAGTAAGTCATGTCTAACTAAATCAGCTTAATTTTTCAAGCATTGGCTGCGGACCTTTGGTTGTGGACTTTTGGTTCGAGAATAGTGTATGATTCACAGAGGCCTAACGGGGTGTCAGCCTTAGCACTTAGTCAGGAGGTCATGGATTCATGCCCCGCAGCAGAGACTTGAACACATTATCTTGGCTGATACTTCAATGCAGTACTAAGGGAGGTACCGTCTTTTGGATAAGATTTTAAATTGAGGTCCCATTTCTCCTCTCGGGACGATGTAAAAAATCCAATGGCACTATTCAAAAAAGAGTATAGGAATTTGCTTGGTGTTCTGAGCAATATTTATCCCTCAACCAACATCACTAAAACAGATTATCTGGTTATTACCACTTTGCTGTTTGTCGGGCTTGCTGTGCGCAAATTGGGGACTGTGTTTTCATACATTACAACAATGATGACACTTGATAAATACTTCTTTGACTGTGAAGCACTTTGTGACGTCCTGAAGTTGTGAAAGGTGCTATATAAATGCAAATTGTTTCTTCTTTTACTCTGTGCAATTCTGCGAAGTCCATTAAAGGGTTCTAACATCCTTTCAATAATGGTAGATTGACTAGAATCCCACAATCAATGGATCAGATCAAAGCTCTGTAGTCCTGCCACATCCAGTCCTAAATGATGGTGGACAATTAAACAACTAGAGGGAGGAGGAGGCTCCATGAATATCCACATCCTCAATGATGGCGGAGCCTAGCACGCAAATGCATAAGACAAGGCTGAAGCATTTGCAGCCATATTCAACCAGAACTGCCGAGTGGATGATCCACATCGGCCTCCTGCTGAGGTCCCCACCCTCACAGAAGCTAGTCTTCAGCCAATTTGATTCACCCCACATGATACCAAGAGGTGGCTGAGCGCACTGGATTCAGTAATGGCGATGGGCCCCAACAACATCCCGGCTGTCATGCTGAAGACTTGTGTTCCAGATCTAGCTGTGCCTCTAGCCAAGCTGTTCCAGTACAGCTGCAAAACTGGCATCTACCTGACAATGTGAAAAACTGCCCAGGTATGTCCTGTCCACAAAAAGCAGGACAAATGCAATCTGGAAAATTACCGCCCCATCAGTCTACTCTCAATCATCAGCAAAGTGATGGAAGGTGTCAACAGTGCTGTCAAGCGGCACTTACTCACCAATAACCTGCTCACCGATGCTCAGTTTGGGTTTCACCAGAACCACTCTGCTCCAGACCTCATTACAACCTTGGTCCAAACACGGACAAAAGAGCTGAATTCCAGAGGTGAGGTGAGAGTGACTGCCCTTGACATCAAAGCAGCATTTGACCGAGTGTGGTAACAAGGAGCCCTAGTAAAACTGAAGTCAATGGGAATTGGAGAAAACTCTTCTGCTGGCTGGAGTCATACCTAGCACAAAGGAAGATGGTTGTGGTTGTTGGATGTTAATTATCTCAGCCCCAGGACATCGCCGCAGGAGTTCCTCAGGGCAGTGTCCTAGGCCCAACCATCTTCAGCTGCTTCATCAATGACTTTCCCTCCATCATAAGGTCAGAAGTGGGGATGTTTGCTGATGATTGCAGTGTTCAGTTTCATTTGCAGCTCCTGAGAAAATGAAGCAGTCCATGTCCACATGCAGCAAGACCTGGATGACATTCAGGCTTGGGATGATAAGTGGCAAGTAACATTCGCGTCACAGAAGTGCCAGGCAATGATTATCTTCAAGTTAGAGTCTAATCACCGCACCTTGATATTCAACGGCATTACCATCGCGAATCCCCCATCATCAACATCCTGGTGGTCACCATTGACCAGAAACTTAACTGGACCAGCCACATAAATACTGTGGCAACAAGAGCAGGTCAGAGGCTGGGTATTCTGCGGTGAGTGTCTCACCTCCTGACTCCCCAAAGCCTTTCCACCATCTACAAGTGTGGTGGAATACTCCTTGCCTGGATGAGTGCAGCTCCAATAACATTCAAGAACTGTGACACCATCCAGGACAAAGCAGCCCACTTGATTGGCACTCCCTCCACCACCGGTGCACTGTGGCTGCAGTGTGTACCATCTACAAGATGCATTGCAGCAACTCGCCAAGGCTTCTTTGGCAGTACCTCCCAAACCCGCTGCCTCCTAGCAGGAAAGGGCAGCAGGCGCATGGGAGCACCATCACCTGCAAGTTTTCCTCTAAGTTACACACCATCCCGACTTGGAAATATATTGCCATTTCTTTATTGCCGCTGGGTCAAAATTCGAGAACTCCCTCCATAACAACACTCTGGGAGCACCTTCACCACACGGACTGCAGCAGTTCAAGGAGGTTCACCACTCGCCACATTCTCGAGGGCAATTAGGAATGGGCAATAAATGATGGCCTTGCCAGCGATGCCCACATCCCAGAACAAATAAATAGAAAAATGATACCAGGATATAGTTATGAAGAAAGGCTTAATAAACTGGAGCTTTTTCATTGGAACAGAGAAGGTTAAATTGGATGTAACAGAGGTTTAAACATTTATGAAAGGTTTTGAGAGGGTAAATAATGAAAGCTTGTTTCCACTGGTTGGAGAATCAGTAACTGGCCAAAACTTAGGATTATCAATAGAACAAAGAGGTGTGCGTCAGAAGAAATGCTCTCACAGTTGGTCATTAGACCATGGAATGCTTTATCACAGCAGCTGTGAGCCAAGATTTATAACGCCATTTAAAATGGAATTAATTATTTGAAAAGGCAGAGCATCGAAGAACACAAGGAAAGGGCAGGGTAATGGCATTAAAGTAGTTCACTCCAGTTAAAGAGCGAGCGGTGGTACAGGTGTGGTGGGCCGTAGAGCCTGGCTCTGTGCTGTAACCTTAATGCTTCTATCCTTGAAGCATGAAGTTCTTTCTGGACTAACAGAGGTAGTGGCATTGGAAGCCAGTAAATTGCATCAAACCATTTAGTGAGGTGACAAACCAGCGATGTGGTGCACAGATTCTGTACTGTGATGAACAGCACAGCTGGTTAATGTTTGGAGATTGTTCCCTTCGGCACCAGTTCAGCTCACAGTGGCACTGTGCCTGTGGCCCGTAAGATGTTTAGCTGCGAATGTCCGCAACTAATATTTAAAAGTGCTCGGACATGGGAATGTTGCTTAATTTCCTGACTGCTTCTTGGTACACAGATCTTAAATACTTTTTAAACCGTATAACTGATGCTGTGTATCTTAGCTACTTGAATCCTAGTGGGCTGACTTCCAGGATTTCCAGTGTGTTGTGCTACAATGTCACCCTGAGAAACAGCACCTTTTTTGACATTTATTTTAATGGAGGAATGCAACTATTCCTGGGAAAATGATTGTTTTTCAGTACTGCTCTGGCATAACATTTTAACACACTTGAACACGTATGCTACCCTCAGTGTAACAGCAAAGTGCTTTGGATATATTGGGCGTGTTGATGCAGCAGTTGGTCTGTAGATGGTTGAAAGACTGAACTTGGCTCTGGCTGTTTCCCCTTTTTAAACTATTTCATACTTAGAAGTTTATGGGATTCTGGCCAATTAACCTTTTCACAGCTACATTCCAAAAGATTGGACTTGACCCATATTGGTGACAATGATTATATTTTATTCAGTGCAAGTGAGACTTGATACATTACAGCATCTGAGCTGCAGTCAAATGAGGCGCAATCGTGAGATATATTACCTGTTATGCCCTGGGTAGAAGTCGCGATTTTCACGAGTCCAACCCCAGTCTGCCCTGGCTTCTAGGTTCCCTTGTCTGCCCGGTGTGACGTGTGTGGGTCCTCCGCGAACCCGAATCTTTCCTCGGCTCGTCTTCTGGATGTTTTCAAGCTGTTGGCTGAATTTCTCTTCAACCTAAGTGGCTGAGGGCCCCCTTCTTATACCCTTACTCTCATTCAAAACCTATGGTTCAGGGGGACTCCAATCACTGGCCTACACCCCAAATCCAAAATCCATTTATATAAAGATGACACGTCCACAGCACCTAGTCTTATGACACCCTTGCATCATCTGTTTTGGACCATCAAGACGCATATCTGGGGTAGTTATGGCATGCCATGTGTAGAGATATGGCGTCCTTGCTGTTTGCCTATGTTTTTAATTCACTGCAAAGATCATAACATTCCAACACAGTAGCAGCTACATATGACCTTCCTTCCCAGGCTAGCTGCACTCTGTTCAAGCATGGCGACACTCTTCTTCACCCCATGCTGTCTGGGTAAAGCTTACTTACAGACTTTAATTATAAGCAAAATGGTTACATGTCCTATATAATTCAGGTTATCATTGCAAACAGTTGATGATTACAAACTTCTACATTTAATTCTTGCACACGATTATAAATCCATTACTAATAAGATATTAATGGCTGAGATATCAAAACAAGTACCTATATTCTAAAAATCAACTAATCCACGATAATCTTCGTCCCTTTGCCTCATTTCTGTCCTTGAATTCCGTTAAATCTTTAGACTTGGGTCCAACAAACATGCTGTTGTCTTGTTCTGCTGGGAAAGCTGCTGACTGCATCTTACACTTGGCCAAGCAAGACCCAGTGCCTTGGTTTCTTCCATTTTATATCTAATTGGGTCTACCGAGGGCATATTGCACAAGATTAAAACCATGATTATTCAAGAATCAGCGTACATCGCGCAACAGTTACATAATACAAACTTGAACCTAAAATTAATAATAATTAATTTCGTCCCAGTTAGTTAATAGAGGGAATCTGAAATGGAGACTTCCCAGGATTCTCTCAATTAAGAGGCATGACATTATGCTGTAAAGTTTTCAGGCTAGAAATTTGTCTTGGGCGGTAGCGCAAAGTAAGTGTTATCAAAACAACCGCCCGTTATACGCCCCATGCATTATTCAGTTAATGGAGCTAAATATCGGGTGGGGATGTATAACTGGCGGCCGATTCTGTAACTCCTGTTTTGCGCGACCACCTATGATGAACTTCTACGCTTGTATCTGTTTTTATGATAGGACCTAGTGACCTACAACATGCCTGTCCTGGTAGTAATATGTGGTAGTAATCCTGGCTGATTTTTTTTTTCTTTCTACTCCAGGGTTGCGGAGACCAATTGAGTGCCCTGCCTGCGATCGGCTAACTCAGTAACGATTGGGAATCGGACATAGGAGTTCCCTGAAGTCTGCTAACCACTGCAGAACCTTTCTGAGCCAGCTGCGGAGCCTTGCTTCAGTCTTCGCAGTGAACAACAAAAATACCAGAGGTACAGGGAAGACTTGTAATCAGCGAAGTGCAGGAAATTAGAGGGATTAATCGATATGAATTTCTCTATTTAATATATTAAAAATATTGCACGTGGATGTACTTCCCGTTATCTTTCCCATTATGAATTCCTGTGGCTACAGTTATAATTGAAACTGTATGTAAAACTTGTCCGACTGTAATTACATTGTCACCCCCTTCCCTCATCTCTGGGTGAAGATGGTGTATGGCAATCACTGCCAGGATGGTGTAGATGTCGTGTGACAAGTTGGCAGAGGCAGTTTCTATTATAAATGTGGACATGGGAATCTGTAATGGAAACATGAGCATAAGGACAGAACTTATGACTTTAAAATGGGGATTGAATTATATCTCCACCTCGATCCAACTCACCCCTGCCTTCTAATCCCACTTCATCAGAAGACTGATTTAATCATGACTCCCCATGTGCAAAATCAACCAGTAATATATTAAAAATGTTGCATCTTTGCACACTTCCTTTCAGCTTTTCCCATTATAAGTTCTCAAGTCCACATATATAAAGGAAACTACCTATGCATTAAAGTCACAAATGACATCCTATGTTATTCTGACTGGTAAACTATCCCTCCTCATCGTTCACGGCCTGTTTGCATCCTTTGACACATTTGACCACACCATCCTCCTCTAATGCCTCTTCACTGTCGTCCAGCTGGGTGGAACTGCACTCGCCTGGTTCCATTTTATCTATCCAGTCGTAGCCAGAGAATTATTTGCATTGGCTTCTCTTCCCACTCCTGCACCGTTACCTCTGGTGTCCCTCAAGGATTTCCTATTTCTCATTTATATACTGCCCCTTGGCAACATCATCCGAGAACAGAGCATCGATTTCCACATGTATGCTGACGACATCCAGCTCTGCCTCACTGCCACCTCTCTTGACTCCTCCACTATCTCTAAATTGTCGCACTGCTTGTCTGACATCCAGTACTGGATGAGCAGAAATTTCCTGATACTAAATATTGGGAAGACTGAAGTCATTGTCTTCAGTGCCTGCCACAAACTCTGTTCCCTAGTCCCTCAACTCCATCCCTCTCCCTGGCAACTGTCTGAGGCTGTACCAAACTGCATGGTGTCATATTTGACCCTGAGATGAGTTTCTGACTACATATCCGCGCCATCACTAAGACCGCCTCTGTAACAGCATCCAATTACGCTTCTGCCTCAGTTCATCTGCTGCTGAAGCCGTGCCTTTGTTACCTCTAGACTTGACTATTCCAATGCAACCATGGCCGGCCTCCAAACGTGTGGTCATCCAAAACACTGCTGTTCATGTCGCAACTCACACCAAGTCCCACTCACCCAACACCCCTGTGCTTGCAGATCTACATTGGCTCTCGGTTAGGCAACGCCTCCTTGTTTTCAAATCCCTCTATGGCCTCACCCCTTCCTATCTCTGTAACCTCCTCCAGCCCTACAACCCTCTGAGATATCTGCACTCCTCCAATTCTGGCCTCCTGAGCATCCCCGATTTTAATCGCTCCACCGTTGGCGGCCGTGGGCGGCCGTGCCTTCAAATGTCAAGACCCTGAGCTCTGGAATTCCCTCCCAAAAACTCTCCGCCTCTCTACCTTCTCTTTTCTCCTTTTAAGATACTCCTTATAATCTATCTTATCTGCCCTATTGTCTCCTTATGTGGCTCCGTGTTAAATTCTCTTTGATAATGCTCTTTGAAGCCCCTTTTGACTAGTGTTACTGTGCTAAAGGCGCTATATAAATACAAGTTGTTATGTAAAATTGTCAAGCTCTAATTACACCCTCCAATGAAGGTGCTGTAATGTTGCTAATTGATAGAAATTCTCACATAACCTGCCACAAAAGCATCCTCTGTGAAGTGCTTTGGGACAGATTTCAATGATAAAGGCACTATATAAATGTAAATTGTTGATTAAATGCAGTTATACTGTGAGTAAGTATTTTTGAGGATGGTTCTTTGGGATGGAATGAAAAATCCATTGATCCTTGTAACTCCCAACAGAGTGATTAGTTTGGAAATTGAACTCCGCAGTCACTGCCAGAACAGGGCATTATGCTATGTGCGTTTGTATTTGTTCTCAAAAATAAATTAACTTGGATTATGGAATGTCGCATAGAAGGCGCTGCTTTCTGTGCAGACACCCTCTAATCTCATCCATGCTCCAACTGCTTTTCTTAGCCACTGAGTTGCCAGTATTTTCATTCAGATAAGTCTCATTCGTCTGGTGACAAACACAGGATCCAGATACCGTAGAGTTTTATCTTCTGCATTGGGATTTCAAATCAACTTAGCAGCTGTGTCAGGAACAAAAAGATCTTTAAGTGCTTTTATTTCCGGTATGCTATGGAACATGGGAATTCTGGGATGTTTGTGCAGCTGAGCCAGTATGGAAAGGGCTTCGTACAGGCTTATGGTTCTCAAAACTGTTGAACCTCCTGTGCCTTTTACAGCTCAAATATGCAGCCAGTTGCTCAGCTTACCTAGTTTTTACTGCGTGATAAAGAATACCTTTGATAGCTTCTTGATGTAATCCATAATCATCAAGGTGAATTAAAGGATGTAATTAAATCTCTTGAGTTCACGTTATCCTCCCTCGTAATTCAGCTGCAAGTGAATGGAAGGAAACACCATCCTGTTCTCTTGTGAAGATGTATCAATTGAATACGTCAACTACTAACATGTCCCTGCAAATGTTTCTTAAGTGACATCATTTTGCAATGACTACTTACTGTCTGTAGTCAAGTCAGATAACCACATCTGACCCTGTTGCCAAATCTGCAATGAGCGATGCAGTTCTATTCTTCTCTTCTAGCACAGCGACACTAAGTTCTCTCAGCTTTTGTATTTGGTTAAATGTTGCCTTATGTTCTGACTCCTGGTGTGCCTTGAGCCTCATCAGTGTTGAGATAGGTGCATTCCTTTTCTCCAGTCCAGTTTATGCTGATGATGTGGTTCTATTCACAGCTCGAGTTGTGATTCCGATTCGAAGTTTTACCTCGGGAGCGCATCTGTCTGCAGTACAAATGCAGTTGGTGGACTGGGTGGCTATCAGCACCATTTGTCTGCAATGACCCACAGCTGTCGATGATTTAACTGTGCCATATTTGTGCTGACCCTGAAATAACATGGAGCCTAAAAGTGCAATGAAGTCAGTATTGCTGAGTGACTCTATTTGATTATGTGCTCTGTGCTTGGGTGTGTCGAGATTCCTAATTCATCTTGTTATTTCGAAGATTCCTGATCCATCTCGTTAATACCGTGTGCTTGCATTTTTCCTGCAGGTTGTTGTGAACTGTGAAGTTAAAGGCCAGTATGTCGACAGAGAAGGCAAAGGTGAGCAACTTCATTGTGTAGCTAAATTATTACACTTGCTGACCTAACCCTGGAATAGAGTACTGATGCTATTTTTAATTACACAGTGTAATGATTTTAATTATCTTTGGATGTTAACATCTCTGAAAGATGCTACTGAGTGAAATGCTAGAGAGTGACTTCTGTAGAATGATGGATATGGGGGACAGGGGGATGATCATGAGCTTATACGGTGTTGTTGTGAGATAGTTTGGGGGAATTGGTGTATGGGAGGATTACAAGTGGATTGGTTCTGAGCTTATGATATGTATGGATGTCAGGTGATTGTGGGAAGGGTGGAGGCAGATGGAACATTTTAATTAACAATGGCCCTGAGTTTAATATTGCATATAAACAGTAGAAAAGACGTACTGTTTCGTACATGTACATGAGGAGAAATTTCTTCTGAGGGTTGTAAATCTGTGGAATTCGTTGCCTCAGAGAGCTGTGGAAGCTGGGCCGTTGAATAAGTTTAAGACAGAAATAGACAGTTTCTTAAACAATAATGGAATAAGGGGCTATGGGGTGCGGGCGGGGAAGTGGAGCTGAGTCCATGATCAGATCAGCCATGATCTTATTGAATGGCAGAGCAGGCTCGAGGGGCCATATGGCCTACTCCTGTTCCTATTTCTTATGTTCTTATGTAGCGTTGTTAACAATCTCTCAAGTTCTTAATCATTGAACAATTGGTTTGGGGGGGGCGGGGTAGGAAATTGTGTTCCAGTTTTGGGTTTAGGGAAAGGGACTACAGTTTAGTGCTACTGTTTCTATAACAGTTCATCTTGCTGATTGTGATAAATATTGAGCACCCAATTGCAGATCCATATGGCCATTTTCCATTTGATTCACTTTTCTGTCAACTCTGTTTGTGGAAAAAAAAATGGATGTAAAGAAAAAGCTGGAATCTACCCATGATCCGCTGATATTAATGTAAATCTCCTGTCTAGGGATAACTTTACCATGGATATGGAGTGTTTGAGTGAGATTGTCTGAAACTGATCCATGACGAGGCATACAACATACAATTCTTTCAAACCACACAAATAGACTAAAGACTAGCTGTCAGTGTTCCCAGATAGCTGCCAATCTATGCTAATGGAGACCTGGTCAGTAATTCTGTGTATACTCCTATTTCTCAAGCTTGAATCCAACCCTTCCAGTATTTACACTGTCCTCTCTGCTGTATGCAGTTGCAAATTCTTTTTGTTGTAAATTTTCTATTGTAACACAGACTTTCTCATCACCGTCCCATCTGAAAAAAAATCTAATGTGGGGAATGTGATTCCTGAGCAATGGTGAACCCAAGCACAAATATGAATGTAACTGAGTGTAACTGCAAGATATGTCAAAAACTGAAAATGTAGCAGTAACTGTGGAAACAGCTTCTAGAAGCCTTCATGCAGAAGAATCAGATTCACGGTGCAGTGCACACAGTTAGTGTCTCCTAAGTTGTCCACATTTTAGCTGTTGCCGTCAATGACGTTTTCGCATATCTGTTCAAGATGAGCCTCATCTCCCTCCCACAGAACATCATCTTCAATGCGACTCATGGTGTTCGATACGTAGCATTTTTCTGAAGCCGTTCACAATAATTTGTGGATCCAGTGTTCTTCATGCATCTATTCTCTGTTGCAAACTCCAGCTCTGGAAGAAACTTGCAGCAATGGAAGAGGTTGCATTGTTGTTCATCCGACTATTGCGCTTTAATTACAGAGTGGCCTTCATTGATTAATTGAAAGCTGCATTTAACAGCTGTAATATATGCTTCGCTCTCGGCCTCGTGCTTTTCTGTCGCTCTGCTCTTGGCCTTGGCCTTTACTACCACTCCGCTCTCGGCCTCGCCCTTTTCTGCAGGCTATTTTAGATCTAGTATTGTGCAACGCGTTAGGGTTAATTAATAGCCTTGTAATAAAGGAGCCTCTGGGAAAGGGTGATCATAATATGATGGAATTTTATGTTGAGTTTGAGTGTGATTTAGTCCAAATTGAAGATCTTAAATTTGAACAAAGCAAACTACATAGGAATGAGGAGCGAGTTGGCTAAGGTACATTGGATAACTAGATGAAAAGATATGATGGTAGATAAGCAGTGGCAAACATTTAAACAAATAGTTCATAATTCGCAACTAATTTATATTTCGTTCAGAAATAAAAACCCTACGGGATAAGTGGTCCAACTGTGGCCAACAACAGAAGTTAGATAGAATTCGATTAAAGGAAGAGGCTTATCATGTTGCCAAAAAGAGTAGTAAGCCTGAGGATTGGGAGGATTTTAGAATCCAGCAAAAAGGATGACCAAGAAATTGATAGAGGAAAAAAATAGAATGAGAGTAAACTAGCAAGAGACAATTTAAAAAAAAAAGTTAAAGCTTCTATATGTTGTAAAAAGGAAGAGAACAGTGAAAGTAAACATGGGTCCCTTACAGACAAAGACAGGAGAAATTACAATGGGGAATAAGGAAATGGCAGAGATATCAAACAAATACTTTGTGTATCTCCAAGGTAGAAGATGCAAAAAGCATTCTGGAAATAGTGGGAAACCAAGAATTTAGTAAGAATGAGGCACTTAATGAATTTAGTATTAGTAAAGAAATAGTACTGGAGAAATTAATGGGACTAAAAGCCGATAAATTCCCTGGACTTGATGGCCAACATCCTTGGGTTTTAAGAGGTGGCTACAGAGATAGAAGATGCATTGGTTTTGGTCTTCCAGAATTCCCTAGATTTTGGAATAGTCACTGTGAATTGGAAGGTAGCAAATGTAACCCCGCTATTCAAGAGAGGAGGGAGAGAGAAAATGGGGAACTATAGGCCAGTTAAGCTGACATCAGCAGTAGGGAAAATGCTAGAATCTATTGTTAGTGACATGGTAACAGGGCACTTAGAAAATCATAATATGATTGGGCAGAGTCAACACGGATTTTTGACATGGTAACTGGCAGGATAGATAAAGGGGAATTAGTGGTTGTAGTGTATTTGTATTTTCAAAAAGCATTCGATAAGGTACTACACGGAGGTTATTACACAAAATTAGAGCTCGTGGGATTGGGGGTAATGTGTATTCAGAATTCATTAATGGACAGAAAACAAGAGTAGGAATAAACGGGCCTTTTTTGAGTTGGCAGACTATAGTTAGTATGATACCGTGTACCCTAAGGATCAGTTTATAAAATTGACTTAGATGAGGGGTCCGAGTGTAATGTATCCAAGTTTGCTGATGATGTAAAGCTAGGTGGGAAAGTAAGTTGTGAGGAGGATGCAAAGGGATATAGACAGGTTAAGTGAGTGGGCAAGCACCTGGCAGATGGAATATAATGTGGAGAAATGTGAAGTTATCCATTTTGGCAGGACAAATAGAAAAGCAGAATTTTTTTAAAAAGAGAGAGACTGGAAAATGTTGGTATTCTGAATACACGAATCACAAAGTTAACATGCAGCTACAGCAAGTAATTAGGAAAGCAAATGCTTTGTTACCTTTATTACAAAGGGATTGGAATACAAAAGAAAAGAAGTCTTACGACAATTATATTGGGCCTTGATGAGACCACAGCTAGAGTACTGTGTACAATTTTGGTCTCTTTACCTAAGGAAGGATATGCTTACCTTAGAGGGAGTGCAATAACTGTTCACTAGACTGATTTCTGGGATGAGGGGATTATCCTATGAGAAGGGATTGAGTAGACTAGGCCTCTATTCCATCGAGTTTAGAAGAATGAGAGGTGATCTAATTAAAACCTATAAAATTCTTAAGGGGCTTGATAGGGTAGATGCTGGGAGGATGTTCCCCCTGGCTGGGGAGCCTAGAACTATGGGTCACAGTCTCAATAAAGGGTCGGCCATTTACGACTCCGATGAGGAGAAATTTCTTCACGCAAAGTGTTGTGAATCTTTGGAATTCTCTACCACAGAATACTGTTGATGCTCTGTTGTTGAGTATATTCAAGACAGATCGATAGATTTTTGAATACTAAGGGAATCACGGGGTGTGGGGATAATGGGGGGGAAAGTGAAGTTGGGGTAGATGATCAGCCATGATCTTATTGAATGGCAGAGCCAAACATCCTACTCCTGCTCCTATTTCTTATGAGCTTGCATTCATTCCCTTGAAAATCTCCACTTAGTGAGCTATGTCTTTTTTTTTGATAGCTCTTTGTTTACAGAAGGCATTTAGCGATGCTTGAATGAATCTGAGATGAGTAAAGAATGTTTAGTATTAAGTAGAGCATGAAATCTTGTATCGTACGTGGCCCTGATCAAACATCAAGTCAGTGCTTTGTCCATCCATTCTCATCGTCCTCAGAAACTTTTCTTCAGTTGTTTACTTTTTAAATATGTATGGTGGCAACTTTGTTACGTCTTCTGTGTATGTGAGCGTTACAATGAAATACGCCCTTTCATGCACCATAGTGGTGATGGAAATTGATTGCACGCCCTCAGGAGGGGGAAGAATTTCTGAAGTGTGTTGAGAACTTTCTTGACCAGTTTGTTTCCGGCCCAATGACAAGGGAGGCATTGCTGGACCTGGTTCTGGGGAATGAGGTGGGTCAGGTGGATCAAGTTTCAATAGGGGACCATTTAGGGAACAGTGATCATAGTATCATAAGGTTTAGGTTAGCTATGGAAAAGGACAAAGAGCAATTGAGAGTCAAAATACTTAATTGGAAGAGGGTCAATTTTAGTGGGTTGAGAATGGACCTGGCCCGGATAAATTGGAATCAAAGATTGGCAGGCAAAACTATAATTGAACAATGGGCCGCCTTTAAAGAGGTGATAGATTGGCTACAGTCGATGCACATTTCCACAAAGGGGTAAGGTAAGGCAACCAAAGCCAGAGCTCCTTTGATGACGAAAGAGATAGAAAGGGGGAGTTCCAAAGGTTGTGTTTCCTGCCAGGGTTAACGACATCTACTTACAGCTGGAGAAGAACTTGGAGTGGGAAGGGGAGGATCCAGTTGTTGTGGTCCACGTAGGAACCAACTAGGGATGAGGTTCTGCTGAGAGAGTTTAAGGAGTTGGGGTCCAAATTAAGAAGCAGAACCTCAAAAATAATAATCTCTGGATTGTTACCTGAGCCACGTGCCAATTGACATAGGGATACGCAGATTAGAAGGTTAAATCCGTGGCTCAAAGAGTGGTGTGGGAGCAGGGGTTTTGCTTCATGGGGAACTGGCACTAGTACTTGGGAAAGAGTGAGCTGTTCCGTTGGGAGGGGCTCCACTACCGGGTTGGAGCCTGTGTCCTGGCGAATCGAACAACCGGAGCAGTAGACCGGGCTTTAAATAAATGAAGGAGGGGTGGGAGGATTCAGGAGAGAGTAAATTTAAAAGCAGCAAGAGAAATGTCAAGGCTCAAGAGCAGAGCAGAGTTTGGGGTAAAAATAAGCAGAGTGGGTCAGGAAGGGACAGAGAGAGTAACAAAGGTAATAGGGCATCAGTGACTAAGGTGACATCAGGGATAAATTGAAAAAAGTCAAAGTTAAAGGCACTATATCTGAATGTGCGAAGCATTCGCAACAAAATAGATGAATTAATAGCGCAGATAGAAATGAATAGATCTGATCTAATAGCCATTATGGAGCCATGATTGCAAAGTGGCCAAGGTTGGGAAATAAATGTTCCAGGATACTTAACTTTTAGAAGAGATAGGCAAAATGGAAAAGAAGGAGGGTCGCCCTGTTAATCAAGGATGGGATAAAGACAGTAGAGAGAAAGGATCTTGGCTCTGAAAATTAAGAGGAGAGGGTGAGAGAGAGAATACTAGCGTTGATTCTATAGACGAAGAAGATAATAACAGTCTAAACAAGTATTGTTGCAATAAAGATACTAATTTGACCGTAAATGTTTTGTGGGTCTCTGCTAGTTATTACATAACTTAAAACAAATATACATTCCTTTTAAGGCACAAAAATCCCACGGAAAAAGTGGTCCAATCGTGGCTAATGAGAAGTTAAAGATAGTATTAGGTTAAAGGAATAAACTTAAAATGTTGCCCAAAAAAGTAGTAACCTGAGGATTGGGAGGATTTTAGAATTCACCAAATGAGGACCAAGAAATTGATCAGGAAAGAGAAAAAAGAATATGAGAGTAAATTAGCAAGAGATGTAAAACAGATTGTGAACGTTTCTATAGGAATGTAAATAGAAAGAGATTAGTGAAAGTAAACATGGGCCCATTAGAGGCAGAGCCAGGAGAAATTATAATGGGTAATAAGGAAATGGCAGAGACATTAAACAAATACTTTGTATCTCTCTACACGGTAGAAGACACAAAAAACATTCTGGAAATAATGGTAACCAAGGGTCAAAAGGGAATGAGGAACTTAAAGAAATCAGTATAAGTAAAGACATCGTACTGGAGAAATTACTGGGACTAAGAGTAGGAAACATAACCCTGCTATTTTAAGAAAGGAGGAAGCGAAAAATCAAGAAACTATAGGCCAGTTTGCCTGATATCAGTAGTAGGCAAAATAGTAGAATTTATTATTAGGGACGTGGTAACAGGGCACTTAGAAAATTGTAATAAGATTAGGCAGAGTCAACATGATTATATGAAAGGAAAATCGTGTTTGACAAACCTTGTTAGAGTTTTTTGAAGATGTAACTAGTAAGATCGATATGGGGGAAACCAGTGGATGTAGTGTATTTGGATTTTCAAAAACATTCGATAAGGTGCCACACAAGAGGTTATTACACAAAATTAGGACTCGTGGGATTGGGGGTATTATATTGGCATAGATTGAGGATTGTTAATGGACACAAAACAGAGAGTAGGAATAAACAGGACTTTTTCGGGTTGACAGGCTGTATTTAGCAGGGTAACGCAAGGATCAGTGCTTGGGCCACAACTATTTCCAATGTATATTAATGACTTGGATGAAGGGAAGTTTGCTGATGATACAAAGTTAGGTGGGAAAATAAGCTGCGAGTAGGACGGAAAGAGGCTGCAGAGAGATATAGACAGGTTACTGAGTGGGCAAGAACATGGCAAATGGAATGCAATGTGGGGAAGTGTGAAGTTATCCACTTTAGTAGGAAAAACAAAACGTCAGAATATTTTTTGAATGACGAGAGACTGGGAAATGTTTGTATTCAGAGGGACCTGGGTGTCCTTGTATATGAATCACAGAAACGTAACGTGCAGGTACAGCAAGCAATTAGGAAAGCAAAATCCCATATTTTTTTCACCGTTTTCTCAACCTGCCTTGCCACCTTCAGCGATTTGTACATATATACCCCCCAGGTCTCTCTGATCATGCACCCACTTTAGAATTGTACCCTTTAGTTTATATTGCCACTCCTCGTTGTTCCCACCAAAGTGTATCACTTGGCACTTTTCTGCGTTAAACTTCATCTGTCATGTGACCGTCCACTCCACCAGTCGGTCTATGTCCTCTTGAAGTCTATCCCTATCTTCCTCACTGTTCACTATACTTCTCTGTTACTTCATCAAAATAATTGATCAAGTTAGTTAAACACGATTTTCCTTTAACAAATCTGTGCTGGCTTCCTTAATTAATCCACACTTGTCCAAGTGATTGTAACTTTTCTTCCGGATTACTGTTACAAAGGGATTAGAGTATACAGGGCATTGGTGAGGCCACACCTGGAGTACTGTGTACAGTCCTGGTCTCCTTACCTAAGGAAAGACATACTTGCCTTAGAGGGAGTGCAACAAAGATTCACTCGACTGGTTGTTAGGATGAGGGGATTGACCTATGAGGAGAGATTAAGTAGACTAGGTTTATATTCCCTAGAATTTAGAAGAATGAGAGGTGATCTAATTGAAACATAGAAAATTTTTCAGGTGATTGACAGGGTTAATGCTGAGAAGATATTGCTCCTGGCTGAGGAACCTAGAACACAGGGTCACAGTGTAGGGTTGTCCATTTAGGACTGAGAGGAGGAGAAATTTCAAAGGTTGTGAATCTTCGTAATTCTCTATCCCAGAGAGCTGTGGATGCTCAATCGTTGAGTATATTCAAGACAGAGGTCGATGCATTTTTGGGAACAAAGGGAATTAAGGGATATGGGGATAGACCGGGAAGGTAAAGTTGAGGTAGACAATCAACCGTGATCTTTTTGAATGGCGGAACAGGCTCGAAGGGCCAAATGGCCTACTGCAGCTCCTATTTCATATATTTTTATGTAAGATAAAGCAGAAAAAAGGACGGTATGACGGATATCAGGTTGAGACTACAAGTGAGAACCTGGATCGATACAGAAAGTTCAGAGGAGAAGTGCCAAAGGAAATAAGAGGGGCAAAGAGAGTATGAGAATAGACTGGCAACTAACATAAAAAGAAACCCAAAGTCTTCTATAGGCATATAAATAATAAATGGGTAGTAAGAAGATGGGTGGGGCTGATTAGGGACCAAAAAGGAGACCTAAGAATGGGGCAGAAGGCATGGCTGAGGTTCTAAATGAGTACTTTGCATCTGTCTTTACCAAGGAAGAAGATGCTGCCAAAGTTATATTGAAAGAGGAGCTAGTTGAGATATTGATAGAGAAGGTAGTAGAAAGGCTGGCTGTACTTAAAGTAGATAAATCACCAGGACCAGATGGGATGCATTCTAGGATGCTGCGGGAAGTTGAGGTGGATATTGCGGAGGTACTGGCCATAATCTTCCAATCCTCCTTGGATACGGGGGTGGTGCCAGAGGACTGGAGAATTGCAAAGGTTACACCCTTGTTCAAAAAAGGGTGCAAGGATAAACCCAACAACTATAGACCAGCCAGCTTAACCTCGGCGGTGGGGAAGCTTTTAGAAACATTAATCTGAGACAAAAGTAACAGTCACTTGGACGTGTGGATTAATTAAGGGAAGCCAGCACAGATTTGTTAAAGGCAAATCGAGTTTGACTAACTTGATCAATTTTTTTGATGAGGTAACAGAGATCTTTTGTGTACAGGGCACTATTTCAAAATTTGCAGATGACACAAAACTTGGAAGTATAGTGAACAGTGTGGAGGACAGAGATAGACTGACTCATCATAGGCAGTTCCTCGAAATCGAGGAAGACTTGCTTCCACTCCAAAAATGAGTTCTCAGGTGACTGTAAAGTCCAATACGGGAATTACAGTCTCTGTCACAGGTGGGACAAACAGTCGTTGAAGGATTCATCATAGGCAGTCCCTCAAAACAAAGATGACTTGCTTCCATGACGAGAACGGATGATTTCACAGGTGTTTCAATGATATTCCAGATCCCGAACTACATCCTGAAGAGTGGAAGACGCCTGTGCGTGGATTTTTTTTTTAACGTGGTGGCCGTTGCACCCCAGCCACCTCATGGGCTTGACAGAGCTAGGTCTTGATCCAGTGGCAAGGATTAACCAAGATGACTGGAGACCAGCTCTGCTGCACGGACCGAGTGCGCACACAATCGCAGTGTGGGCTGGTCCGTGTTGCCCCTGGGCCCTCGGCTCTTCTGGGCCCCGAACTCGCACCTCTCCTGGGCCCCGATCACATCCCTCCACGAACTCTTGCCGCTCCTTCGCCCCGACCTCGCTGCTCCTGCTGTACCTGCCCGCACTGCAATCAGCCGTCGCCCTCCTGCAACAGCACGCGCTGCTCCCTGAAGTGGCATGCCGCCAATGGCCCTAGCCTGCTGATGGAAAGGGTGGGTGGGGAGTCTGGTTTGCCGCACATTCCTTCCGCTGCCTGCGCTTGTCCTCCACATGCTCTCGCCGACGAGACTCGAGGTGCTCAGCTTCCTTGCGGATGAGTTTCCTCCACTTTGGGCGGTCTTCGGCCAGGGATGCCGGTGGGATGTTGCACTTTACTAAGGAGGTTTTGAGGGTGTCCTTGAAACGTTTCTTCTGCCCACCTGGGGCATGCCTGCCGTGTAGAAGTTCCGAATAGAGTCCTTGCTTTTGGGAGTCTCGTTCGGGCGATGTGGCCCGCCCAACGGAGCTGGTCGAATGTGATCAGTGCTTTGATGCTGGGGATGTTGGCCTGATCGAGAACACTGACATTGGTGTGTCTAGCCTCCCAATGGATTTGCAGGATCTTGTGGACACAGCGCTGGTGGTATTTCTCCAGCGCTTTGAGGTGTCTACTGTATATGGTCCATGTCTCTGAGCTATATAGGAGGGCGGGTATCACTACAACCCTGTAGAGCATAAGCTTGGTGCCAGATTTGAGGTCCTGGTCTTTGAACACACTTCCTCAGGCGACCGAAGGCTGCGCTGGTGCACTGGAGGCGGTGTTGTATCTTGTCGTCTGTCTGCTCTTGCTGATAGTAGGCTCCCGAGGTATGGAAAATGGTCCATGTTGTCCAAGGCAGCGCCTCGGATTTTGATGACCGGTGGGGCAGTGCGCTGTGGCGGGGTCAGGTTGGCGGAGGACCTTTCTCTTACGGATGTTTAGTGTAAGGCCCATGCTTTCGTACACCTCGGTGAAGGTGTTGACGATGGCTTGGAGTTCAGCCTCTGAATGTTCTTCACCACGCGACAACTGCAGGAGAAGTGCAGGGGACAGATCCAACCCTTGTACATGGCCGCCTTTGACCCAACAAAGGACTTTGGTACTGTCAAGAGAGGGACAATGGAGCGTCCTCCTCCGTTTCGACTGCCCCCCAAAAGTTTGTCACCATTCTTTGCCTGCTCCACGATGACATGCAAGCTGTGATCCTGACCAACGGATCCACCTCAGACCCAATCCACGCCCGAACCGGGGTCAAGCAGGGCTACGTCATTGCGAACGCTCTTCTCGATCTTCCTCGCTGCAATACTCCATCTCGCACCCAGCAAGCTCCCCGCAGGAGTGGAACTAAACTATAGAACCAATGGGAACCTGTTCAACCATCGTCGCCTCCAGGCTAGATCAAAGGTCATCCCATCCTCTGTCATTGAATTACAGTACGCGGACGACGCTTGCATCTGCGCACACAGACTGACTGGTGGAGTGGGCGGTCACACGGCAGATGAAGTTTAACGCAGAAAAGTGCTAAGTGATACATTTTGGTGGGAACAACGAGGAGAGGCAATTTAAACTAAAGGGTACAATTCTAAATGGGGTGCAAGATCATGGAGATCTGGGGGTATATGGGCACAAATTGTTGAAGGTGGCAGGGCAGGTTGGGAAAGCAGTGAAAAAAATCATATGGGATCCTGGGGTTTATAAATAGAGGCATAGAGTACAAAAGCAAGAATTTTATGATGAACCTTTGGGCTAGACGTTCCACTGATAATTGCTGGGCTATCACCCATCTATCGCCCAAATAGGCAGGCTATCGCCTATTTTACCTTAAAAGTGGAAAGTTGGGCTGGAACATCGCCCAATGATCGCCAGCCCAACTTTCGGCACACATGATTTTGACATCGCCGAGGTGATCGCCCACTGCAATTTTTGCCACATCGCCAGTCTGATCGCTCGGCGAGATGATTGCTGGAAAAAAGCTGGTCCCCTTTGGCACTACTTGGCAGAACTCAGCACTACGGACGCCATTTTGAACGTCTGAGGAACTGAAAAGGTTGCTTCAACATGGAGCTTATGAGGAGATAATTTGTGAGTGATTTTAAGGACCTTATTATCACTTGGCAATCTTCTAATCACATTTACGTGTTGAGGACAAATCTATGGGCATTCAGAGCGATTTATAGTGATGGGGTCTGTAATTTCTCTACCAGTATTGGTCAATAATCACATGCTGCAAACTGAAGATGGGAAAAGGTATACTGAAGAGCATTATGTGCCCAATCAAAGAGATGGCAAACTGCTGCGGATGAGAAGACCTTACACCTGATGCACTTACAGGGAAAAGCAATCATACCTGAACTTGTCTGATAACACTGCCTTAGGAGGCGGTGCTTCTGAAAGGAGGTCATCGCTGAGATATGCCAGCTCATCGAGAGATCTGCAGCTTTCCTGCACCATCAGGACTGCACTGCCCATTGAGGTAAAGGGCACTTTCCTTCTACGCATCGGGCTCCTATCAGGCCTCAGCTAGCGACATTTGTGGTATTTCTCAGCATGCCACACAGTGCTCCTTTCGACAGGTGACTGGAGCCCTTTACGCTCACAGGATGGACTTTATAAAATTCCCTATGACCAGGAAGGCACAGACTGAGAGTGCTTTGAATTTCTCACGAATATCAAACTTCCCCAAGATGCAGGGAGCAATAGACTGTACGCACATCGCCCTGAGAGCACCTTTACAGGATGCGGAGGTGTTTTGTAACCGAAAGGGATTCCACTCCCTGAATATGCAGTTCATTGTTGACCACAACCAAATAATCATGGCAGTAAATGCAAATTTTCCAGGCAGCATCCATGATGTGCACATCTTGCATGAGAGCGCTGTTGCTGACCTGAAAGAGTAATGGTTAGATGCTGGGGGATAAAGGATAAGAACATAAGAAATATGAGCAAGAGTAGGCCATACGGCCCCTCGAACCTGCTCCGCCATTTAATACGATCATGGCTGATTGGATTATGGACTCGGGTCCACTTCCCTGCCCGCTCCCCATAACCCCTTATCCTCTTAACGTTTAAGAAACTGTCTATTTCTATCTTAAATTTATTCAATGTCCCAGCTTCCACAGCTCTCTGAGGCAGTGAATTCCACAGATTTACAACCCTCTGAGAAGAAATTTCTCCTCATCTCAGTTTTAAATGGGCGGTCCCTTATTCTAAGGTTATGCCCCCTAGTTCTAACCTCCCCTATCAGTGGAAACATCCTCTCTGCAGCCACCTTGTTAAGATCCCTCATAATCTTATACATTTCGATAAGATCACCTCTCATTCTTCTGAACTCCAATGAGTAGAGGCCCAACCTACTCAACCTTTCCTCATAAGTCAACCCCCTCATCTCCGGAATCAACCTAATGAACCTTCTCTGAACTGCTTCCAAAGCAAGTATATCCTTTCGTAAATATGGAAACCAAAACTGCACGCAGTATTCCAGGTGTGGCCTCACCAATACCCTGTATAGCTGTAGCAAGACTTCCCTGCTTTTATACTCCATCCTCTTTGCAATAAAGGCCAAGATTCATTGGCCTTCCTGATCACTTGCTGTACCTTTTGTGTTTCATGCACAAGTACCCTCAGGCCCCGCTGTACTGCAGCACTTTGCAATCTTTCCCCATTTAAATAATAACTTGCTCTTTGATTTTCCCTGCAAAAGTGCATGACCTCACATTTTCCAACATTATACTCCATCTGCCAAATTGTTACCCACTCACTTAGCCTGTATGTCCTTTTGCAGATTTTTTGTGTCCTCCTCATACATTGCTTTTCCTCCCATCTTTGTATTGTCAGCAAACTTGGCTATGTTACACTCAGTCCCTTCTTCCAAGTTGTTAATATAGATTGTAAATAGTTGGGGTAGCAGCACTGACCCCTGCGGCACCCCACTAGTTACTGATAGCTAACCAGAGAATGAACCATTTATCCCGACTCTCTGTTTTCTGTTAGTTAGCCAATCCTCTATCCATGCTAAAATATTACCCCCAACCCCGTGAACTTTTAACTTGTGCAGTAACCAAGGATATGGCCTTGCCAACTGGCTCATGACCTCCTTGCGTAATCCCCAGATGGAAGCCGAGAAGAGCTACAAAGAAAGCCATACAGCTACATGCAATGTCGTCGAAAAGACAATTGGAGTGATGAAGCAGCGCTTCAGATGCCTGGACCACTCCGGAGACCATCTACAATACCACCCTGACCAGGCCGCTGAGATAATTGTGGTGTGCTGCATGTTGCATAACCTAGCTATAAGGAGAGGACAACAATTGCCAGATAGGGCTGCCGGTCCACCTCAGGAGAGAGGGCAAGAGGAAGATGAGGAGGAGGAGGAGGAGGATGATGACGAGGACCTTCGGGAGGACAATCAGCCTGGCAATGAACCCATGCCCCCACGCAAATTGGAAATGTCCAGTGGGAGTTATGCAGCTGCAAAACTCTTGCATCAACAGCTTATAAATGAACACTTTGCATGAACTTACATTGGTGACAGTTACAGTTACAGTGAGACAACAGTTGCAGTTGCGTTACATTTCATCCTTGTTTTCCAACAATTGTATTCATGTTTTACCTTATCGTACGTTATTATAAGACACTGCACAACAATTGTAAAATGCAATAAAATATTTTAATAATTGTAACTTTTTTTCAACTAACATTAACACCCCCCTCCTCCCCCCCCACAATAAATTTAAAATACAACAACAACAATTAGAACAATAACCCCCCCCCCCACCCCAACCCGCGGCCACTCTTCCCTCCAGATCCTATACCCACCCCGTGTCCTAGCCCCCCATTGTAATCGAGGTCCAGGACCAGGAAGATCTTCCTCCTGACTCGCATCTGTACTGGCGGTTGGTGGGATGGCACCTTGGGGTGCAGTGCCGTCTCCCGACACTATCGCATGTCACAAGGCATGGATGGCGGCGGTCTGTTGATCCGTTGCCACATCATGCGCTCCATACCCTCCGATATGTGACCGGACATTCTGCCAATGTTCTCGGTCAAACCGCCAAACGCCTGGAGGAGCTCTCTACTTAGGGCGATGCTCGCCCTGCACAGTGCAGCCATGTCCTTGTTCGGACCTGCCCGTTGCAATGCGTGCCGACCTTGCTGACTTAACCTCCGTGGGGTCGACGTGGACACTATTGGATGACTTGGGGTTGCCTGCTGCAAGCTGCTTGGGCCCGCTATTTATTCCGTCGAAGACGACGATGTGGCCGCAGGTACAACAGATACCGCGATGCAAGGAGCATCCTCCTTGGTATTATCCATCTCCTCCTGGCTCCGTGGTGGTGATCCAAAATATTGCGCAATTTAGAACATTCAGAGTTGATGAGGTTCTGCGAAGGGACAGGTGCGGCCTCCCTTTGCGCCTGTTGAGTTGTGCGATCTGCAAAACATCTTATTGAGCTTATGAGAACAGAAGGGTACACATGACTTTTGCGCTGTGCTGGCATACGGAGGAGGAGCAGCATGACTACAATAAATGTGACCAAGAGACGTTACATATTAATGCATCACATGGCAGTACATATGGTAGTACATCTATGTGGAATTCACTGCCCCAGAGAGCTGTGGAGGCTGGATCAGTGATTATATTTGAGGTGGAGGTAGACAGACTTCTGAATGATAAGGGAGTGGAGGGTTATGGGGAGCAGGCAGGGAAGTGGAGCTGAGCCCTACATCAGATCAGCCATGATCTTATTAAATGGTGGAGCAGGCTCGAGGAGCCAGATGGTCTGCTCCTATTTCTTATGTTCTTATGTTGGTAATCTGAGAGTAGCACAGAAGCTGTATGCATAACATGACATCATTCATATATTATAATTAAATGCTGTTACATTACTTTGAACACTGCTTTATGTATTACTCACATGACGCACGGGAGGGATCTGCACCACCATGGGTGGTGGCTGAGCGACTGTGGGTGCCCACAAGTGCTGCTGCACGCTCCTCGCGATCGCTGAGCAGCTGTAGTTGAGCAGGGCCTCCTCCGGTGCACCTCTGCTCGGAACGATTCTGAGATAGCTTCCTCTGCAAACATGACAAGAGCATGGCATAAGCTAATTGACTAGGTACTATCATGGAAAGACAACAGGTTCCAACGTTATATGCTAATACGGTTTGTATCCACAATTGATGCATGGTTATAACATCTACGTTCAGATAAAATATTTCATAAGATCGTGTTTAGGATCTAATGCTTGACACAAAACATCTCGACTACAATCTCCGTGAGGGCCCCCAGGGGGGGTGGGGAGGTAATCAGGACCGCTGGTGAGCTTGGCAATGACTGGAGCTAATGTCCGAAAGTTTCCTAGGATAGCCAGGGCAGCTCGCCCCAGTCCAGACTGGCTCACTGTGTAAGTGACAGCAGCCAGAGAGACTGACACAGTCTGGGTAAAGGTAACCAGACCGGACCCCTCATTGCTCAGTCGTGCCCCATCGACCAACATAACCCAAGAGGAGATGGTGCCAAAATTAGACTTAAAAAGGGTGCAGGTTCCGAGCCCTGTCCCGATCTTAGCAGGGACTATATGCAAGAATAACCAGCTTAATTTTAATCTGGGAGATTTACATATTATGTGGATCATTACAATTTAAAATCTATTTAATACTTACTCTTGCCGAAGCAACCAGGCTGTTCCAGCGCTTGCGGCACTGGTCCGACCCCCTCACCTCGTGGGACGCCGACGTGGTCTCGTCGGCGATCTTGTCCCAAATCTTCCTGTAGGCCCGGGGTGGAGGTTTCCCACATCTATCCCAGGTTAATTGGGCCCACCGCGAGTGCACCTCCTGGACGAGGGCCTCGTTGGCCTCGTCGGGAGAAGGGTTTGGCCGCCCTCCTCGCCTCAATATCATGGCCACTATCCGACTCTTCCAAGTTTGACATCACAAAATCTCTCTCTCTTTTATAGTCTCTTTCTAGCTCTCTCTCCTCTCTGTCTCTCCAATCTCTTTTCTCTCTCTCTCTCTCTCTCTCTCGCTCTCTCTCTCTCTCTCTCTCTCTCTCTCTCTCTCTCTCTCTCTCTCTCCCCCTTCCTTTGCCATCTGCCCAGTTCACGGGAAACCTTCTTTGCAAAAAAAAAAACCGCATGCGCAGAAAGGCTGTTGCTAGAGACGCCTTGCCTTCCACATCGCTGAGGCCCATTTCACATCACTGAGCTATCGCCCCCCCCAACAAAAGCCGAAAGTAGTGATCAGAAAAATGGGCGATCTTCCAGCGATCCTGAAAGCTTAAACATCGCTATGGCTGGAACATCGCCCATTTTTTGGGCGATAGCCAGCTAAGTGGAAAGTCTAGCCCTTTATAAAACACTGGTATGGCCTCAACTGGAGTATTGTGTCCAGTTATTGGGCACCGCACTTTAGAAAGGATCTGAAGGCTGTGGTGAGGGTGCAGAGAAGATTTACGAGAATGGTTCCAGGGATGAGGGACTTCAGTTACGTGGAGAGGCTGGGGTTGTTCTCCTTAGAGTACAGAAGATTTGGAGGAGATTTGATAGAGGTGTTAAAATCATGAGGGATCTAGACAGAGTAGATAGAGAGAAACTTATCCCATTGGCAGAAGGGTTGAGAACCAGAGGACACAGATTTAAGGTGATCGGCAAAAGATCCAAAGGCGACATGAGGCAAAACTTTTTTATGCAGCGAGTGATTCTGATCTGGAATGCACTGCCTGAAAGAGTGGTGGTGGCAGATTCAATCGTGGCTTTCAAAGGGGAATTGGATAAGTACCTGAAGGAAGAAGATTTGCAGAGTGATGGAAAAAGGTTGGGGGGATTTGGTCTAGCTTAAGTGCTCTTGCAGAGAGCCAGCGAGGGCTTGACTGACCAAATGGCCTACTGTGCTGTAATGATTCTAATGTGAATTACTGAAATTGGGCAAGTGTTTCTTCCAAGTTGATGCCAATTTTCTGTTCAGTGCCATGGGCTGTTTTTACTACTATATAAACGATACATGGTGAAATTTTGTAAATGTTTCAGAAGCTGAAAGTGTGTGGGGCAGCATATTCTATGTAAACACTAATTTTTCCAAATACTTAAGGCCGAAATGGGTGAGGGCTTACGCTTCACAGGGATATATTATGCTTGAACATTTATAGTATACCATAAACTATGCCTCTGGGACCACAGCTGTGGACTGCAGCTCAATGCCATGTTCTGAAGGGCAACTTGAGATGGGCAATAAATGTTGGCCCTTCCGAGCACCACCCATATCCCAAGAATTAACTTTTAAAGATATTAATCTAGTGACATACTTATTGCTGGAAGTACAGATGGTTTTGGAAGGTAGTGCAGGGGTCCCCTGTGGTCATCCCCCTGCAAAACAGATACACTGCCTTGGGAACTGTTGGGGGGGGGATGACTCATCAGGGGAGGGCAGCAGCAGCCAAGTTCATGGCACTGTGGCTAGCTCTGTTGCACAGGAGGGCAGGAAAAAGAGTGGGAGAGCGATAGTGATAGGGGATTCAATTGTAAGGGGAATAGATAGACGTTTCTGCGGCCGCAACCGAGACTCCAGTATGGCATGTTGCCTTCCTGGTGCAAGGGCCAAGGATGTCTCGGAGCGGGTGCAGGACATTCTAAAAAGGGAGGGAGAACAGCCAGTTGTCGTGGTGCACATTGGTACCAACGACATAGGTAACAAAAGGGATGAGGTCCTACGAAATGAATTTAAGGAGCTAGGAGCTAAATTTAAAAAGTAAAACCTCAAAAGTAGTAATCTCTGGATTGCTACCAGTGCCATGTGCTAGTCAGAGTAGGAATCGCAGGATAGCGCAGATGAATATGTGGCTTGAGCAGTGGTGCATCAGGGAGGGATTCAAATTCCTGGGGCATTGGAACCGGTTCTGGGGGAGGTGGGACCAGTACAAACCGGACGGTCTGCACCTAGGCAGGACCGGAACCAATGTCCTAGGGTGAGTGTTTGCTAGTGCTGTTGGGGAGGAGTTAAACTAATATGGCAGGGGTATGGGAACCAATGCAGGGAGACAGAGGGAAACAAAAAGGAGACAAAAGCAAAAGACAGAAAGGAGATGAGGAAAAGTGGAGGGCAGAGAAACCCAAGGCAAAGAACAAAAAGGGCCACTGTACAGCAAAATTCTAAAAGGACAAAGGGTGTTAAAAAAACAAGCCTGAAGGCTTTGTGTCTTAATGCAAGGAGTATCCGTAATAAGGTGGATGAATTAACTGTGCAAATAGATGTTAACAAATATAATGTGATTGGGATTACAGAGACGTGGCTCCAGGATGATCAGGGGTATTCAACATTCAGGAAGGATAGAATAAAAGGAAAAGGAGGTGGGGTAGCATTGCTGGTTAAGGAGGAGATTAATGCAATAGTTAGGAAGGACATTAGCTTGGATGATGTGGAATCTATATGGGTAGAGCTGCAGAACACCAAAGGGCAAAAAACGTTAGTGGGAGTTGTGTACAGACCTCCAAACAGTAGTAGTGATGTTGGGGAGGGCATCAAACAGGAAATTAGGGGTGCATGCAATAAAGGTGCAGCAGTTATAATGGGTGACTTTAATATGCACATAGATTGGGCTAACCAAACTGGAAGCAATACGGTGGAGGAGGATTTCCTGGAGTGCATAAGGGATGGTTTTCTAGACTAATATGTCGAGGAACCAACTAGGGGGGAGGCCATCTTAGACTGGGTGTTGTGTAATGAGAGAGGATTAATTAGCAATCTCGTTGTGCGAGACCCCTTAGAGAAGAGTGACCATAATATGGTGGAATTCTGCATTAGGATGGAGAATGAAACAGTTAATTCAGAGACCATGGTCCAGAACTTAAAGAAGGGTAACTTTGAAGGTATGAGGCGTGAATTGGCCAGGATAGATTGGTGAATGATACTTAAGGGGTTGACTGTGGATGGGCAATGGCAGACATTTAGAGACCACATGGATGAACTACAACAATTATACATTCCTGTCTGGCGTAAAAATAAAAAAGGGAAGGTGGCTCAACCGTGGCTATCAAGGGAAATCAGGGATAGTATTAAAGCCAAGGAAGTGGCATACAAATTGGCCAGAAATAGCAGCGAACCTGGGGACTGGGAGAAATTTAGAACTCAGCAGAGGAGGACAAAGGGTTTGATTAGGGCAGGGAAAATGGAGTACGGGAAGAAGCTTGCAGGGAACATTAAGACGGATTGTAAAAGTTTCTGTCGATATGTAAAGAGAAAAAGGTTAGTAAAGACAAACGTCGGTCCCCTGCAGTCAGAATCAGGGGAAGTCATAACGGGGAACAAAAAAATGGCAGATCAATTGAACAAGTACTTTGGTTCGGTATTCACTAAGGAGGACACAAACAACCTTCCGGATATAAAAGGGGTCAGAGGGTCTAGTAAGGAGGAGGAACTGAGGGAAATCCTTATTAGTCGGGAAATTGTGTTGGGGAAATTGATGGGATTGAAGGCCGATAAATCCCCAGGGCCTGATGGACTGCATCCCAGAGTACTTAAGGAGGTGGCCTTGGAAATAGCGGATGCATTGACAGTCATTTTCCAACATTCCATTGACTCTGGATCAGTTCCTATGGAGTGGAGGGTAGCCAATGTAACCCCACTTTTTAAAAAAGGAGGGAGAGAGAAAACAGGGAATTATAGATCGGTCGGTAGTGGGTAAAATGATGGAATCAATTATTTAGGATGTCATAGCAGTGCATTTGGAAAGAGGTGACATGATAGGTCCAAGTCAGCATGGATTTGTGAAAGGGAAATCATGCTTGACAAATCTTCTGGAATTTTTTGAGGATGTTTCCAGTAGAGTGGACAAGGGAGAACCAGTTGATGTGGTATATTTGGACTTTCAGAAGACTTTCGACAAGGTCCCACACAAGAGATTAATGTGCAAAGTTAAAGCACATGGGATTGGGGGTAGTGTGCTGACATGGATTGAGAACTGGTTGTCAGACAGGAAGCAAAGAGTAGCAGTAAATGGATACTTTTCTGAATGGCAGGCAATGACTAGTGGGTTACCGCAAGGTTCTGTGCTGGGGCCCCAGCTGTTTACACTGTACATTAATGATTTAGACGAGGGGATTAAATGTAGTATCTCCAAATTTGCGGATGACACTAAGTTGGGTGGCAGTGTGAGCTGCGAGGAGGATGCTATGAGGCTGCAGAGCGACTTGGATAGGTTAGGTGAGTGGGCAAATGCATGGCAGATGATGTATAATGTGGATAAATGTGAGGTTATCCACTTTGGTGGTAAAAACAGAGAGAGACAGACTATTATCTGAATGGTGACAGATTAGGAAAAGGGGTGGTGCAACGATTCCTGGGTATTATGGTACATCAGTCATTGAAGGTTGGCATGCAGGTACAGCAGGCGGTTAAGAAAGCAAATGGCATGTTGGCCTTCATAGCGAGGGGATTTGAGTGCAGGGGCAGGAAGGTGTTGCTACAGTTGTACAGGGCCTTGGTGAGGCCACACCTGGAGTATTGTGTACAGTTTTGGTCTTCTAAACTGAGGAAGGACATTCTTGCTATTGAGGGAGTGCAGCGAAGGTTTACCAGACTGATTCCCGGGATGGCAGGACTGACCTATCAAGAAAGACTGGATCAACTGGGCTTGTATTCACTGGAGTTCAGAAGAATGAGAGGGGACCTCATAGAAACATTTAAAATTCTGATGGGTTTAGACAGGTTAGATGCAGGAAGAATGTTCCCACTGTTGGGGAAGTCCAGAACCAGGGGACACAGTCTAAGGATAAGGGGTAAGCCATTTAGGAGCAAGATGAGGAGAAACTTCTTCACCCAGAGAGTGGTGAACCTGTGGAATTCTCTACCACAGAAAGTTGTTGAAGCCAATTCACTAAATATATTCAAAAAGGAGTTAGATGAAGTCCTTACTACTAGGGGGATCAAGGGGTATGACGGGAAAGCAGGAATGAGGTAGTGAAGTTGCATGTTCAGCCATGAACTCATTGAATGGCGGTGCAGGCTAGAAGGGCCGAATAGCCTACTCGTGCACCTATTTTCTATGTTTCATAAATAGGGACGTGCAGTATGAAAGCAAGGAAATCATGCAAAGCCTACATAAAATGCTCGTTTGGCTCCAGCTGGAGTTATGTATCCAATTCCGGGAACCACACTTTAAGAAGGACGTGCAGGCTTTGGAGAGGGTATAGAAGAGATTTACTAGAATGGTTCCTGGAATGAGGGTTTACAGTTATGTGCTGTCATCACACCTCTCCTCAAAAAAAAAACAGCCCTTGACCCCATTTTGCTTGCTAGCTATTGCCCCATCTCCAACCTCCCTTTCCGTCCAAAGTACTTGAATGTGTTGTCGCCTCCCAAATCCGTGACCATCTTTCCCTGAATTCAGTGTTTGAATCCCTGCCACAGTACTGAAACGGCTCTCATCAAAATCACAAACTACTTCCTTTGTGACTGTGACAAAGGTAAACTATCCCTCCTCGCCCTTCTGGACCTGTCTGCAGCCTTTGAACACAGTTGACCACTCCAGCCTCCTCCAATGCCTCTCCACCATTGTCCAGCTAGGTGGGACTTCACTCACCTGGTTCCATTATTATCTATCTCATCGTAGTCAGAAAATCTCTTGCAATGGCTTCTCTTCCCACTCTCGCATCGTTACCTCTGGTGTCTCCCAAGGATCTGTCCTTGGCCTCCTTATTTCTCATCCACATGCTGTCCCTTGGCCATATCATCTGAAAACACGGAGTCACTTTCCACATGTACGCTGACGACACCATCACGTCTCTCGACCCCTGCTTGGTATATAAATTGTCAGATTGCTTGTCCGACATCGAGTACTGGATGAGCAGAAATTTTCTCCAATGAAGTATTGGGAAGACCGAAGCCATTATCTTTGGTCCCCGCTGCGTTCCCTGTCAACTGACTCCATCCCTCTCCCTAGCATCAATCTGAGGGTTAACAAGACTGTTCGCAACTTAGGTGTCGTATTTGATCCTGAAGTGAGATTCCAGCCAATCCACGGCATAATAAAACTACCTTTTTCCACCTCGTAACATTGGCCTCCTCCGCACCTGCCTCAGCTCTTCTGCTGCTGAAACTTTTATTCATGCTTTGTTACCTCGAGACTTGACTACTACAACTCACCCCTGGCTGGCTTCCCGCATACTACATTACGTAAACTTGAGGTCATCCAAAACTCAGCAGCCAATGTCCTAACTGCACCAAGTCATGATCATCAATCACCCCTGTGGTTCCCGGTTAAACAATGCCTTGATTTCAAAATTCTCATCCTTGTTGACAAATCACTCCATGCCCCTCCCTATCTCTGTAATCTTTTTCAGCCTCATAAACCCACAAGATGTCTGCGCTTCTCAAATTCTGGCCTCTTGAATGTCCCTCATTATAACTGCTCAACCATTGGTGGCTGTGCCTTCAGCTGTTTGGGCCCTAAGCTCTGGAACTCCCTCCCTAAACCTCTCTGCCTCTCTACCTCTCTACCTCTCTTTTCTCCTTTAAGATGCTCCTTAAAACCTACCTCTTTAGCCAAGCTTTTGGTCATCTGCCTTAATTTCTTCTTTTGTGGCTCGGTGTCAAATTTATCTATTTTGTCTTGTAACACTGCTGTGAAGCGCCTTGGGATGTTTTATTACATTAAAGGTGCTATATAAATAAAAGTTATTATTTATAAGACTTGGACGGAAAACTATCAATCGTGTTTATTAAGAAGTAAGATTAACTGGAGCAAGATTAAAATGAGCAGAACGTTTTTGCTGCATTACAATACTCAACGTAATCCAGTGTCTTTCAAAACAGCAAAGATACCGATAGCGGTTCTTGGCAATTCTTTTAAATAGTCGCGATCACGCATTTTTGAAGAATGCTTTTGAAGAAATGAATCTTGTGAAGTTCTTCATTTGCTGTCATCAGCCCAGTGATATACCAAGACAGGAACTGAAGGACATGTACCAGTATCATTTATATACTTACTTGCGCATTAATCTAGGTTGGTACAAAAGGAAGACAGCTAGAGATTGTTCACAATCAATCAAAGCTAACTGACTGCAAAACAGTGACAGACCAAGTTTACGGGTATCGGGGCAGCCACCTGGAAAGCACAAAAGCAGTTGATGCACCTTCAAAACAACCTGAGTCTTGCTCGCAGGACTCGCTGATGGAACACTTGCAAAGGCCATAGATGGAAGTATACGTGATCAGTAGCATGTTGATCAATATTCATTATTTCTGTCACCTGATAGACTTTGTGTCTCTTAACCTCGATTAAACAATCCACATAAACAATTGTCTGAGAACTACTTTTGAAGTGGCATCTGCATTTGTGAATTTTCTTGATCCTGACTTTGAATACCAAACTGCAGAGCCAATAACTTCCCCATGGGAATTGCTGGGAATCCATTCTTAGAAAAAAACTATTCATGGGACTAGTTTTTTAAAAAAAAAAACAATTAAAAACATATGATGTGGAGACTGATGAGATCTGACATAGTGGTCAATAGATTTGTACTATATGTGTGCTGGCATGTGCTCAACAGGAAATCAGCATGACCAAGTCAGATGGATTTCTGCAAGCGTGGAGAAGAACTTGTGGCACTGTCCACATGTGTAGTTCATCCTTTTGCTGGAGGTTGTTGTTGAAGTAGAGGAGAGGAAAGTGTCAAGTAAATGACAGCAGTGTTTACACGGTACAGTTTCATTGTAAATGGTTGTAAATTTAAATGCAATCCATGTTTACCATGGCGTTACAGTGGCTTGCGTAGAGGAATTTGGGTCATGCCCTGAACTGATAACCATCTCCTGAATCCAGAAGGAATTACTCACAGTTTATGGGGGTGGTGGGGTGGGGGGGGAAGTTGATGCATTTCTAATACTCAATAGGCCACATTTCTTTATATTTACAACACTTCTGTAGTTTCCCTTCACTACCTCGGTTTGATTTATTGTCCTATTTGTGATTTAGCAAGTGGTTGTGTGGAGACTTTTACTTTGACAGTGGCCCAGGCCCTGCCCCTCTCTAACTCTCTCATTTTCACAATGTCTGCCCTGGCTAAATTGATTGATTTTGCTGCCTCCCCGTCGAACAGCGTATGAGAGTTTTTACTAGGAGTGAGATTTATGATCCTGACGAATGTGGCTGATTTGCAAAACCCTTTAATTCTGTGCAGCAGTCTGGGCTATTCAGACTGCGATGCATCAATCTAGCTTATTTTGATAAACCGAAATGGTTCATTTGATGGATGTGTGTTTTCTTTGTGCTAGGCATTGGGTTGTAGCTGTTGCTAAGGCATCTCCTGTTCAGTGTGGTGACAATTATGGAGCTGACTGCTTGTTGTGCCTTCTCACTGAGGGAACGGGGAGTGGAACACCACTGACTGCTAGAAATGGAGTGACCTTGTGTTTGCCAAAGAAACTTGCACAAATTATTTTGACACAACTTTTTTTTTGCTATGTTTGTTCAATGTCTTTGGATGATACTATCTCTGGAAAGTTTGAACAAATAAAAAAAAATTCTGTCAACCCTCCCACCTCGCTGTTTTTCTTCAAGGCATGCAGCATTGTTGGAGGCTAATCCAAACCTCGTCAGCCATAGCCTGTATAACACTTGGATGGAGCTAAATGTACTGGTCTCGTGCAGTGAAGAGGCTGTTTGTGGTCTTGCTGATAAGAGAGTAATTGCATGGTCACTGTAATATATATATATATATGAAAAGGGGCTCCCTGTAGGTTGTATTTAAGAACATTTGAGGCCCGAAGTGCTTTTGCAAAGCTGTGTTCAGTCTCCGATGAAGGAGGGATAAGCTGGTGGCAGAATCATTACTTTCTGCCGTCTGATTTATTTCCTAAAATTCTCAACGATGAGGATCATTGCACGTATACACATAAAAAGGAAACCTTTTTTGTAGTTAAATAAACCAGGAATCACTTTGTTATAAGGACTTGTTATGTTTCTTCTTCTACAGCGAGGCAGTTGGCACATTGCATTCACTCTGCACCTGAAAATGAGATTCTCAAAGGAGTACAAACAATAGGCTCCAATTTTGTGAGCTGAAAAACAACAGATTTAACATTCAGATGAAAGAAAATGGATCAAAGATGGTCTCTGAATCGGATATCGATTTGTGTATATTAGAATTGTTGTTGGTGGGGAGATTTCCTTTATTAATTGACAAAGGTTTGTGTGTTGATAACTGGAAAACAAGCCATTTAAGATAACCAGTTGGTTTGTATCTGTTGCAAGATAAACATATAAGGGACCGGTAAAGAAACCTGCATGATGTACAGCATTTTAAACTCCGTTTCAAGACCAGACCCATAACTGGTTCATAACAACATGCACATGTTCTGGGCCTGTTGAACATGTTAAGACAAAGTCTGATGCACCTCTGAGGAAATGGTATTATCGTAGTGTTGCACTGCTATTAGAGGCACTTTACTGTTGTCATAAGTTAATACTGTAACACCTGTAATTGCAGAAAGCAAGGACTACAGCAGCACATTATTAAGCACAGCTGAAATCTTATATGCACTTTTCTTCCCCTTCTGCCTCTCCCAAATTGGGCCTTTGACAAATACTGTCAGAGTGCACTCATATCCCTGAGCCTGATGGGATTATGATGCTATACCTATTGGACTAAAAATGTAACTGAGAGGAATATATTTTTCATTCAGGCACCATCAATGAAAGTCTGTTGCACTATTTGTGCAGTCTGATTGTGTTCAGTATTACTTAGTAGGAAATGCTTTTGTTGGCTCCTGTGCAGTCAGGTTGGTATGGCGGGATGGAACAGTAGAGAGATGTAGTACATTGTAAACCTGTGATGGGGATCTGGCTTTCTAAGTTTTGGGGGGCGTGGGGGGGAGACGGGGAGTGAATGTGTTGGGTTGTTGGAACATGTGGGGTGCAGTTGGATAGAGGTGTGTGCGTACCTCCGAGGGAGAGAGAATTGGACTCTGAGGGAGAGAAATAAATTGGAGCGGGGAAAGAAAAATTGCTTGTGCTGCTGCACGTCTTTCCGTGATTCCACTCCAGCATGCCTAAATAATTGAACTGATTGGAATCCTTTTTTCTCTCGACAGTTTCCAGATGTTGCTGGGTACGTAGGATTTGCAAACCTGCCCAACCAGGTCCATCGGAAATCAGTGAAGAAAGGATTTGAATTCACGTTGATGGTAGTCGGTAGGTTGTGCCGTCTGTTTAATCTATGAGTACAGTCGCGCTGTTATCTGGGATCTAATTTCATTGTTGCAGAGTATTTTTTTATGTGATACTGAGTTCAATGAATGTTAAGATGCTACAGTTTTGATATCATTTTGAAAGTGTGAAGCTAAATTTTTTTCAAAAATGAAAAAAAGACACATTGAAAGTTAAATTTATCGACAATTGTGTGTGAGGGGAGAAGAGTATGTATTGCCTCTCAACTCTTTCTCATTTAAAAATGTCATTCATTGTTCCTGTTGTAGTCCTTTTCTTGCAGCAAGAAACCAAGTAGTGACATTGCGGTTGTCCTGAATGGATGCAGCCTTGGGCAAGTGGCCTTGCACTGAATGGGTTTAAAGATAACACCAATTTTAAGTTAATTGTGTATCTGGAGCAAGTTGAATAGACACTGTGGTTTATGTGTGGGTACATTTAAAAAAAAAAAATAATTTTCTTTTATTCACTAAGTCCTTTTTGCTTTTTAAAGTAGACTGAATAGAATCGTTGTCGTTAGGTGGTGATGTTGGTGTACCTACATACCCTGAATTTGCAGCAGTAATAACGGCGCGACTGTCAGCGCTCGCCATTATTATTATGTAAAAGTGACAACAACTACTGGCGTCCGCACATGCGCAGTTAAACATGGAAACCCGGAAGTTGCTGTCAGTGATACCCTGTCGCTCCACATAATGCACTGTTGCAGTTTTCACGTGTGCAGTCATTCGAAATCACTGATTTGTTGTTCACTTCCACTATTTACACACTATTTTCGCTGTAAAAAAAGTGACGATGTTGAGCCTTGTTCAATCAGGAGTAACTGAGTTTTTAAATGGAGTACTAAGTCATAATTACTGCTGAACAACCTCTCTGGTGCTGAAAAACTAATTTTATAAGTGTGGAGTCTTATTCCCTCAGAAGAACATTTAAAAATTGCAGATTTTTAATTTTTTTTAAAGCTCATGTTCTGATATTTATGTTTCTCCCTTAACCCCACATGTACGTCTCAGTCTTTATTTCACTTTCTGTATAGTGATTTAAATGTGATTTATATTCCCTTATTTTACTTTCTGCTTTGTTGATCAGCCTGCCTGCTGTCTGCCCTGTTGTTGGACACCCCAGTAGAAGGCACCAAATTGGAACCGACATCGGAAAAGAACCTGCTAAATCTTTTGTGGGTAGCTTTTTCCGAGGTCAGCAGTGAGCGCTGTCCCTTCGCCGCTGACCGCAAAATTTGGGTCATTATTAACAATCTTACACGGGGCACATATGTTCTATTCACAAATCTCACTTCATGTTATCAGCATTTTTGGTCACACCTTCCTGTTGATGCATACCATTGTAAATTGCCATTTCAACATTCCTCATTTAATTTTGTTCTCGGTGGTCTCAATATATTTGCAGTTCTGGCCATTAGGTGGCTCTGTGGAGTGAGTTTGTGAGTATCTTACCAACTCAGTTGCCATCTTTCATATCAGGGAAAAACCCCAAAATCAGCCGACTGTGGGTAATGCCACGCAATTTACTAGTAGTTGCAAAAAATGCTTTAAGAATGATATTTACAGCTAATACCAGATTCTGTGTAAGACACAAATAGTGGGGGAAATTTTAACCCCAAAAAACATGTGCGGGTGGGAAGGGAAAGTGTTAAAAATCTGAACCCTGACCAGAACCCGCCTCCAGTCCACCCATTTGCGGTTTTAATGGTCGTGGGATTGGGGACAAGTGAGTGGCGGGCAGCCAACCCGCTCCCAGGAGGCGGGTCGCCCATTTAAATATTATAATGAGTATCCCATGCCTCAGAATTGACCATTTTAAATTTGACTTGGTTGGATGGGTTATACATGCCTCGGGAAACCCGACTGCTAAAGTAAGGCGAGGACTCCTGGATCCAGCACCCCTGCCTAACCCACCCCCTGCAATCAGATACCCCCCACGAGGCCTCAGATTTGTAACTCTGTCTGAGAGCAAACTGAAAACCAGTTATATTAAACTTGGAAGTATAATAAACACTGGATGATGGTAATAGACTTCAAGAAGACATTGACAGGGCTGGTGGAATGGACACACACATGGCCGATGAAATTCAATGCAGAAAAGAGAGGTGAAAAGTTTTGGTAGTAAGAATGAGGAGAGACAATATGTGCTCAATGATACAATTTTAAAGGGGGTGCAAGAAGAGAAACACTTGGGATGTGCTTGTGCACATATCTTTGAAGGTGGCAGGATAGATTAACAAAGCAGTTAATGAAGTATATGGGAGGATTAGAGTACCAAGGCCTATACAAGAGGTACAAATGAGATTTACTAGTGGTTACAGGAGTGAGGGATTACAGTTACATGGATAGATTGGAGAAGCTGGGGTTGTTTTCCATAGAGCAGAGAAAGCGAAGAGGAGATTTGATGGAGGTGTTTACAATCATGAACAGTTTAGATAGAGAAACTGTTTCCAGTAGCTGAAGGGTCAGAGGGCACAGATTTAAGGTGATTAACAAAAGAATCAAAGGCGACATGAGGAAAAACATTTTTTACACAAATGATTGGTTAGGATTTGGAATGCACTGCCCCATAAGGGTGATGGAAGCTGATTTCAAAAGTGAATTGGATAAATACTTAAAGGAGAAAAAACTGTAGGGATATGGGGAAAGATCGAGGGAGTGGCACTAACTGGATTACTCTTTGAAAGAGCTGGCACAGACTTGATGGACCAAATGGCCTCCTCCTGTGCCGTACTATTCTGTGATTCTGTTAAGATAGTCTTGTATACATGGACTGTTGTAATTTGAAGGATTTTCTTTACGATTGACAGATTGGTATAATTCACTATCAGCTGTTTTACATAGGAGATGTCCATGTGGAATAAAAATACTATTAAGTTACCAGAAAACCATTTCTGTCATTCTGAAAAATAAATTGAATCGTGCAAATTGTTCCTTTCTACTCATCTCTCCTCATTTTTTCCGACCTGTTTCTTCATTCTTTTCTTTTAGTTTATGTATGATTCCCTTTGCTATGCATTTCATCACTCTTCTGTGTTAATTTTACCACGTTTCTCTTCTCTCAGGTGAGTCTGGTCTTGGAAAGTCGACGTTGATCAACAGCCTATTCCTGACTGACCTCTATCCTGAGCGCTATGTGCCTGGAGCTGCAGGTGAGTGAATTATTGGAGAGTTTCATGAAATTATAATTCAGTAACATAGGCGTGGCATCACAGTAACAACAACTTTCGTGTACCATATACAACAGAAAATGGCAGGGTTTAATCGCTGGTCTCTGCTGAGTTAGCTCGTCTGAGCTGGGACAGAAGTTCAGATGCTGCAATTGGGCGTCTGAAATAGGGAGGGGAAAAATAGCTGGGGTCTCTGTTCCTGATAAATATCTAGTGATCCATCCTGGAATGTATTTGTGTATGCATGTGAGATGAGAGTTAGGATGAGGGTCATATGTGACGTGCTCCGTAGTTGAATAGCCAATTTTCACTCACGATCTCGGCTCAACCAGGCAGAATAGCCTTTTGAGTGACACTGAGGGCTGCGGGTGCTATTGAAACTGCACCCCAGAAAAAGTTGACCCCTTCAGGGAAGGAAAAGCAAAAAGGTAGAAGACGTGGACTGTGGGAAATGTTTATCTAAAAAAAAAAACCCAGCTGCAGTGCATTTGGAGCTGGTGTTTGTGGTTTTCCTAAAGAGTTCCATCCGTGTTTGGGTTTGCAGGTCACTGTGATGAGCTGTCTGTCATGCTGAAATCCTGTTGCTGAGTGCAATGTGATAGCTTTCGTACTGGTTATCAAAACTCCTCCATATGTTTGGAGTTAATATGATCTTTTCAAAATATCATTGTTTTTCTCAGATAATTCGATAATTTCCTGCAGCAGAGGCGTTTTGAAGTGGTGCCAAGTTAACTAAACATTTATGTTGGACCCTTTTGCCGCTGCCTTTTTTCGTTAAACCTTATCTCCCTCCTCAAAAAGCAACATAAATTTCCAATAGATAATAAACAATAAATATGGAATCCGATGAGAATAATATGTAACTCTCCAGAGAAGGGTGGTCTCTGTGCACAGATTAATGTGAGGGTTCTGACGCATGATTCTGATAATGTGTGGCCCTGAGCTTGGCTCATTGTGGCCTCCGATTCCTTTCACCATAGCGCAACCGGAGAGCCTTAGATGGTCACGTGAATTCCTTTCAAGTTGCAAATTTGCACGTTTGAGGAACATGGCATGGAAGGGGCATGTTTACATTCATGAGGTTGATGGTAATTCGCCTGTCGCATGAGGCCAAATAGCCCCTCTCATCCATCTCCTCATGTTGGAATTAACAACAGGACCAACGCTTTCCAGAAAAGAGGCCATTAATCTTTTTCACCCACCTCTTTCATTCTGCAGTTAACTACACGATGGCCTGTCCCCAGTGGAATGATTTGATGAGTTGGACACAGTGCAGTATGAGAAGCCATACTTACTCTTTTGGAAGATTGTAAGAGAATTTAAACAACCTTGGGTCATGGGATAGTGGCCTTTCTCAAGTGTTAACATTTATGACTGTTAACAAAAACACAATGGGACCTGGAAACCTACTGCTAGTGGCTACAAATGTTTTCCTACAGAATTGGAAGAGCAAGAAGTAGTATTCAAGAACAGACAAATAGGGTCAAAAATGCAGCTAGCTTCAGATAGACAAATGGGTTGGATGTAAAATGTAAAAAGAAAATTTGAGTTTCAACTCAATTTGAACTGCCCCTCAATTCCTACTAACCTAGATGACACACAGTATATGCAAACTGTTAGAAAGGCAAAATACTGCAGATGTTGGAAATCTGAAATAGGAACAGAAGATGCTGGAAAGACTCAGCAGGTCAGGCAGCATCTGGGAGAGATAAACAGAGTTAACGTTCCAGGTTCTGACAAAGGGTCAGCGACCTGAAACATTAACTCTGTTTCTCTCTCCCCAGATGCTACCTGACCTGCTTATTTCCAATATTTTCTGTTTTTCTATACAAACTATTATTGGAACTTTTGAACCTTATAAGTTTCAATGTGTATTTGTATATTAAAATTATGAAGCAAATTTCAATCAAAATCTTACTGGTGTGACTCCTGGAAGCTAGTGGCTCATTTGGAGGTTATGTAATGGTACCATTAGTGATTTTGAGTAGGTTTCGAAGGGGCTGTGTTTAAGATGGTGAGTTTAATGTGTTAACCATTATTTTCACAGAAAAGATTGAAAGGACAGTCCAAATTGAAGCCTCAACGGTGGAAATTGAGGAACGAGGAGTGAAACTACGTCTGACAGTTGTGGACACGCCAGGATATGGTGATGCCATTAACAGCCAGGATTGGTAAGTTCCTGCTGTCTGAAATAATGCAGAGTTAGCAAGTCTTTTTCTGCTGTTCCTCGATCATCAACTCAATTGTTAAGCAGTTGAAGGTTCACACTGCTGATTGCAATTTAGTGCAGGAGTTGGTCCCAGCAGTTATATACATGAATTGCACTGTGTTGTAAAGGAATCACATGAGGATGCTGTTAGATAGTTGTATCCTATTGTGCTTTTTGTTGTTTGTTTAGAATTTATGGTTGGCACCAGAATTGGACGTGTCACTGTTTAAGCTTTGATGTTTACTTTGCTCATCAGGAAAATTTACTGAAAATGTAATTTAAAATCAATGTCGTGATAACAGGTAAGCGGGGAAAATGGATTTGTGTTTTTCTTTTGTTCCATTTTTATTTTAGAATTTTCCAAAACTAGAATGGTGCCAATCCCTGCAGAAGTGGAAACTATCTTACATCTGCTGAAAAAATTGTTGTTAATGTGTGCAGTTGCTTCTCAGAAAATGATCCAATAAGAATGTGTTATTGCAATCTGATTACATGTGATTGGTGTGTTTATTCTTCAGGTGTCATGTCTGTCATTCTTTAGGTTGTTTTTAATTGGTCTAGTCTAGACTTTCTGCATTTAGCGTGTTAACTGGCAGCTGTATGGTTGCTAAGGAAATCTTTAGAACATAACAAAAAAGTTAAGGGTGAGAAGGCCATTTCAAAGTTTCCCTGTGCTAATTCTGTTCCCTTTCGCAGTATATCTATGTTGCCCATTCTTCCGATATGCGAACCACATTTGTCAAAGTTTCATTTGCTAGTTTTCTGCCCCGTTGCATAATCAATCCGAATTACTCTGCAAAACCTTGACTGCTTCATCTTTCTCTACTAAACTTCAAAATTGCAAGTAATAGACCAGAAAAATAACTTTGCTCCCTGCTGCGTCTGAAAATCTGGTTGCAGTGTTGAGAGATCCCCAAACAAGCACAATTCGAGGATATTTGCATTTGGGAGTCGGGGCCCTGGCCAGTTTTGTGGGCGGAGATTCGGTCAGACGGAAGGTTTGATGGGCGGATGTAAAAGATAGAGGAGACTTGGGCATAATGTAGTTACGGTGTAACTCATTTACACGCAAAATTCCACAATCTTTTGGATGTATCTGGATACTAATTCGAGGCCCCTATCTTTGTGTTGCCTGCAAATTTAACAAGTTTATAATTGGCTTGTGCAACCAGGTCATTTATGTAGATCTGTGCCAAAGGTCCAAGCACTAATCCTTCTGGTCTTCTCCACATCTCCCACCAGATTTGCACTATGCCTTTCATGAGTACTGTCTGCTTTATGTTGCATTAATCCATATTGTATCCAGTCCTATCTTATACCTTGCATTACCATTGGTTTAATTGAATTAATCATTTATGTGGTATGTGGGACATTTCTGGATGTCCAAATAAACTATAGTGAAGGGCCATCCACTATCTATTTTCTCTAATGTATTCAAAAAAGTCAAGGAGGTTTGTTCAAGCCAGTTCTTCCCCATCTAAATTCATGCTTGCTGTTGTTTATTTGCTAATCCACGAACCTATTCCTTAGTTTAGTTTCATTGGCCCAAAATGTCTAGGAAATGTGTGCCTTTACGGCTTGCAAAATTATTCCAGCATAGATGTTCCAGGAAATAATTTGCATAAGTGAATTATGCCATTATTTACACTGCCGTAATTTTCAGGGACGTTTACACCGCTCCACCGATAGCCTCGTCGTTACCGTGAACTGTTAATCATCATAACTCCTCCCACCATTGCAGTCAATAGCGATTGCAAATTTCCTGGCTTTATGCCCGTTTTCTCGATGCAGGCACGCAAATAATGGTGTAGGTGACCTGGTATTGACAGAATTTATGACCTTCACCTGGGAGGCCAATAAAGGGCCCAATAAAGCTTTGGAGCCTCCTCTCTGCTGTCTGGAAATTGTTTTCTGATTTTCTTTGCTGATTCTCTCAGTTTTGGCAGTCTTGCCAACCAGAGATCTGTGAGTGTCTGAAGGCAATACTTTCAAGACCACCACTCCTCTCAATGGAAATGAAAATTGGGTAGTTTCCATAATGGATGGCTTCTCGCAATGCCAGTTTTACGCCTGGACAACATGTTGATTCATCTCAATGGGCCTGTCTGTTTTGTTCTTGTTAAATATAGGCAGTACATTTGCTTGTTTCTAATCCTGCAGAACCTCTAATACCCAATGAATCTTTCATTACAGCAAGTTACTTCCCTGGTCTTCAGCATCCTAGGTTATTCCATCTGGCTCGGGTGATTTGTTAGTTTTCAGCTCTTTTAATTTACCAAGTACCTCTTCTTCAATGGTTTCAAACCATTTTCTGATCAGTTTTGTATCGAAGCAATTGAATAGTGAATTTTGCTCCCCGTTGAGCATTTCTAGAAAATAGAGAATAACTACTTTCCCTTCATCTTTCATTAATTTGCGCATTTTATTGTTCAAAAACTCTGACTTCCACGCTAACCACTTTTTTACTATTCTGATCAGCAGAGCACATGGAACTGGCTTAAGAAGTTGGTTAAAATTAGGAAACAAACAGTACTCATGAAGGGAGTAATGTCAGATTGAATGGAGTACCGCAGTGGGCACTGCGCCAACCCTTGTTTTTAATCTACCCTAGTGACAAACTTAAATTTGTTTTTTATATTATTGGGGTCAATACACGATGGAGAGAAGTAGAACCAAATGATGCAGCAAAAGATGTAGGAAAAGACTTAGATCAGTTATGCAATTGGGCAGGCAAATGGTAATCAAAATGTATCACCGATTAAAGAAAGAACTTGCATTTAGATGACATCTTATCACTACCTCAGCTGTCCTAAAGTGCTTTATAGTCGCTGGACAAATGTGGTAGGCAATATATGCACAGTAAGGTTCCACAAGCAGTAAATGAACTGAATCACCAGTTAATCTTATTTTGGTGGTGTTAGTTGAGGGAGGAATGTTGGCCAGGGCACTGGGAAACCTCACAGCCATTCTTCACATAATGGCACCTGATCAGGCAAACTGGGCCTCGGTTTAATGTCTCATCCAAAAGACAAAACCTCCACAATGCAGAGTTCCCTTACGACCAATATGCCCCCTAAATTTTTTGGGGGCATGTGTGGTCCCTTTAAGTGGCTGCGCATCCCATTCAAATTTCCGTGCATGTGCGGTTTCTCGCATTTAAAAGCCAGTGAGTGGCCTGCGCAGGACCTCCAGACCACTGTGTGACCGCGCAGCTTAGCAGGACCATTGCTTAGGACTGCACTCAAGTGTCTGCTTAAACTATGTGCTTTAAAATAAATGTAAAGTGTTCCACATTGGTCTCAAAATTGATTGAATTCGCAGAGAGTTGAGAAAAACACCGAAAGATAATGGTAGACTTGCTCATTTCAACGTTGGGCAATGTGGTGGAGCAATTAAAAAGCAAATAGAATGCTGGAATATATAGTCAGAACAGTGCAGTGTAAATGTCCAAAGGTGGGGCTGGAACTTTGCAATGTACCAGGCAAAACCATACTTGAAGTACTGCATGCAGTTCCAGTCAGCACATTGTAAAAGGCACATTGGAGAGGGTACAGAGAAAAGTGAGAAGACTGGTCCCAATTGACAGCAAGGGAATGATGAGGAAAGATTTCATAATCTCAGCCTGCACAGTCTAGCAAGAAGGCATCTGAGGGTATGTAAAGTATTTAGTGCTCTAGTGGACTAAGTATTGCAGCTCATGGTGTATGTTCTCTGTGATGAATTGGCCCTTTTAAATCGTAGGATTCCAGTTCAGCTTTGAGATTGCATGGGTTCAATCAGAGAACATCTGCAGAAACACTAAATTAGTTGACCATAGAATAATGAATGTGGGGTCCATGCATGTGCAAAATGATAAATGCTGAATGTGAATGTTTTCATTCTTGGGTGGTTTAGGATACAGAGTGCAATGTGTGTTCATTACAGTTACTGGGATTCAGTGAAGTATGATGCTGGGTGTATAAAATGTTCGATGAAACTATGAAAGGCGGTCTGCAGTAGAATTGTGGAATTTGCCCTTCCAAACTTGAGCTGTCTCTGGAGAGATCATTGAGTTGTGGAACACCTGCATGAAATACTGGTGGTTACAGAACTGCCGTTATTTAGTTACGATGAGAGCAATTTGAGGTGATGAATTAAAAGTATGATACAACTATATATTGGCTGAAATACACAATTTCTTTTCCCTGCAGTGTATTGATGCTGATGCACTAAAGTAGTCTGCTGACACCACTGTGTGTGGGTAGCATTGGTACTTCAGTAAGTGCTTGGTTCAGTTGGTACCACTCTTTTGTCTCTGTCAGAAGTGGTAGATTCAAATCCTGTTCCAGGACACAGCCCAGATTAAGTTATGGATTGTGTCAGAGTGTTAGGCAACACTGACGCTGAGGAAGTGCTGCATTGACTGAGGCACCATCCTTCACACAACACGGGTCAGCGGTTTACGTGAGACTAACGGACCCACGGCGCTATTTGAGTAGAGCAGAGCATTTTCCTAGCCAATATTCCTCCCCCAAACACCACATCAAAAACAAATTAACAGATCATCCATCAACTTGCTGTTTGTGAGATCATACCATGTGCAAATTGCCATTTGTTCGCCAACCTAAAAATAATTCTGCTTCAAAGTAATTCATTGCATTTGAAGTTTTTGGGATGTTTGAGAGACATGATACAGTGCTATATGAATTTAAATCTTTTGTGCTTTCTTTCTATTCGGGACTTGTCCTGCTAAATTCTCCAAATTAATATATATGCATATCTTTTGCCAAAGTGCAGAGAGCTTGGAGTTTAAATTAGACTTTTAATAATTAAAATATGCTGATTTGGATGCCACTACCCTGATATACTGGCTCTTTAAGCCTGTTTTCAACTCGAGCAATTTGATTTGATGTTAAATTTTTACCTCTGGCTATTGCTCAAGCAAAATATGGGATTCTGGACATGGGACTACTGAGTCATTCTGGGTATGATATGAACGCGTGATGTTTGGGCTTCCAGTCATGGGTATTGTTGGTTGTGGGAATCCTTGATGTGATAAAGTGGACTTGGAAGATTCCACCCCAACTACTGACACGCTTTGGGATTTTTGACTTTTTGGCCTGGGAGGGAATTTTGTTGCGATTATGCCATGTTAAATTCAGTTCTCAAGCGATTATATTCACAACGCACCCTGCTTCTGAAAATGCAAATTAAATCCAGATGGAGCTTCTGTCCGGGTTGGTCTTTCTCGCACAGCATATCATTTTGAGACAACTGGCTTCGTTGAGACATTTCAGGAACATTCACCCATTATATATTGGAATTCATTCAATTTAGTCTGGTAGAGGAGTAGCTGCCAGGACCCCACACTTGGGAGGGCAGTAACAGGTCTGATTGCCAGCTCAACTTGCCAATCGCTGGGCATAGAGAGCTGGGTGAGGGTCAGAGGTCAAGTCAATGGCTTCCTGTCTATCTGGGACCCGAGAACAGTCTGCAAAAACTTGGCATGGAAGCAGTCACTGGGGGAGAGATCACTTTGAGGTTAGAGCCAGTCAGTTTCGCAAATACTGACTTGACTTAAGAAATAAAGAGTAGATTGAATTTCACTGTAAATTGTATTCTGTTAATTCGTTCATTTCCTGTAAAATAAACCAGCTTGTTGGTTTACAATTGGCCTCAACTCACTGGAGTACTTATTAGTCACCACCTGGAAGTTAAAACAAATGCATGTAGAAGTGTGCGTGAGATTACAGTATCCAGTGCACACACTAAGGAGTTTCATTGTAATGACTCCAGGTCACGCTATTGTATGGCTAGATATTGGGCAGTAGAGCACCATAAAGGACAGTGGGACTGCTTGCAAGGGAGACTGATAACACAGAGGCTAAGGGAATATCTCGTGCAGATCAGAAATTTATAATAATTCCCCACAGATGAGTTATTGTCCAGCTGAAAATAATGTGGTGTACCCTTCACCCTCTGCCCCTATTCAGCACTTTGTGTGTATTATTTTTGCTATATTTGATCTTTTCAATGCAGTACCATAGGTATATTTTATTCTCTTGAAGGATTAATCTCCTGACGTCTAACTCTTTTTTCCAGGTTTGCATTAAAATTTAGAGGAGAAAAAAATCCAGGGAGGTGGTATGTTCTGTTCTGTGCTCCTCCATGTTTGTATTTTAAATACAACACGTATTTGTTACATTTTTAAAATAAGGTTTAACATTTTCTACCCGAGCAGAGACCAGCATGTCAGTTCAGAGCAACTGCAGTGATCTTGCTTCCCCCCCCCCCCCCCCCCCCATTTTCAGGTTAAGTAGCTTAAATTTTTGATCATCCAGAGAGTCAATCTGAAGCTGCCTGTGCTACAATTCTCCTGGTACTAAACATGCAGCAGTACACAGCTAATGACATGTGTTTTGGGATTGGGCGTGTCTGAATTGGCTACCAGAATGTTAGAAAAACGTGACCTCACTCCATACAAAAATGATCAAAGCTGCTTCAGGATGCAGGTGGCTCCTCCCCATTGGTGTTTTTAGTGGCACTGCTCCAGTGGAACTCAGTGGTGGGCCAGTGTTAGCTCAGCAAATTTTGTGTTTATTTTAAAACAGATTGTCCCCCTTTGCTCCATCCTTTCTTCAAAGCACCCATTCTTGTTGGGATTTGGTTCCACAGATGCTGGAGATGCTCCAGTTGAGGTAATAGATGTGGACTGGCTGTTCAACGTGGAAGGCATCACAGTTGAGACTGATCGTACCATTGTGCAAAATGTACACGCGCGTGCACGCACTCTTTCAAGAATGGATCATGAAATAGTAATCAGAAGAAGGAAACTTGCCTGACTTTTCCCCCCCTCCCTAGTCTAGTGGTATTGAACCCAATTGCTGCTCCCTGCAAAACTCAGCCAAATCTGCACTGTCACATTTCAGGATTCCTTGACCATTTTTTCGTCGAAAATATGATATACCTATAGTGTTTTTTAAGCAAAAATGTATTCTTGCTACCCACTGGTGTAAGAAGTGTAGTGTGTTCATTTTATATGACCTATTAATGAAGTAAATCCAGTCATAACTTTTGCACTGTATGTTAATCTGACATAAAGACTCGTGTAAGGATGATAACAGGGCTTAAAGGATTAAATTATGAGGACAAGTTGAATAAACATGATCTGTGTTCCCTTTGGGGCGTTGAGAGAGCAGCACTGAAGCAGAAGGTTGAGAGGTGATCTACTTGAGATGTTTAAGATGATAAAATGATTTGATCGGGTACATACAGAGAAACTGTTTCCTCTGGTGAGGGAATCTAGAGCAAGGGGGCACAATCTTAAAATGAGAGCGAGGGCATTTAGAAGTGATATTAGGAAGCACCTTTTCCACACACAGGCTGTGGATGTTAGAACAATTGAAATTTACAAGACTGATGGCGACAGATTTTTATTAGGTAAGGGTATCGAAGAATACAGAGCAAAGGTGGCTAAAGATACTTGAGGTATTATGATCTAATTAAATGACAGGGCTTAATGACCTACTCTGTTCCTATGTGCACAGTTTGATTTACGCCATTGCAGTGCATTTGAGGAACTGAGTTGGGTGGATTGATCAGATGAATAAATCATTTTATTTAGATTTTATCCTTCTCTGAAGATCATTTATATCAACATTCCTTTCCTTGGAGTTGATGTTGCTTTTGAGGTTCTGGACTGGCATAAGGTGACCATCTAAAATAAGACACACCAATGGAAATCTCAGCAGTGAACTGTAGCGACCACTTGAGGCTTGCCAAGCTTGCCAGATTTGCATGTCCTAGTTTAATGGTATTTTTATTCCGTTGGGGTGTTGAGAGAGCAGCACTGAAGCAGAAACCCGTGACCTGCAACCACTGCTGTCCCCGTTGTTCCTTGTGGGTAGTTTGTCCTGATGCGGCTGGTCAGTTGCCCTGTTTTGTGCTTCCTTCAGTTGCAGGTTGCACGAACATTCAGATTTAAGGGACCATTGGAGATCGAGTTTGCATCCTTTTATATTGTGCACTTCTGGTGGTAGTCAGGTGTCAGTCGTGGCTCAGTGGCAACACTCTCCTCTCTGAGTTAGAAAGAAGTTTGTGGGTTTAAGACCCAGGTTGTGGTTTGAAGACCCACTCCAGAGACTTGAACACATAATCCAGGCTGACACTCCAGTGCAGTGAGAGTGCTGCGCTGTCGAGGGACCGTTTTTCAGATGAGACATTAAACAGAGGCGCCTTCTGCTCTCCCAAATGAATGTAAAAGATTCCATGGCACTATTTCAAAGAAAAGCAGGGGAGTTGTCCCTTGGCTAATATTTATCCCTCAGTCAACATTAATAAAACAGATTATCTTGTCATTATCAAATTGCTGTTTGAGGAACCTTGCTGTGTAGAAATTGGCTGCAGCATTTCCTACATTACAACAGTGACTACACTTCAAAAATACTTCATTGGCTGTAAAGCGCTTTGGGACATCCTGAGTTGTGAATGGCGCTATATAATTGCAAGTTATTTCTATCTTTTCGTGATGTACAAGTTCTGCCAGCAACATGTTGCCAAGGTAAAACTGATGTGAGGATCTGAACTTTAAAATAATGATGTCCAATCAGACTTTAAGAATCCAGTACGCAGAGTCAAAATGTACACAGGCAGATAGGGAATGGGTGACCAACAGGAAGAGCAGTGGAAGGAAAGTAGTGCAGGGGTCCCCTGCGGCCAGGCCCCTCCAAAACAGATACACCATTTTGGGTACTGTTTGGGGGCGATGACTCATCATGGGAGGGCAGCAGCAGCCAAGTTCATGGCACCGTGGGTGGCTCTGCTGCACAGGAGGGCAGGAAAAAGAGTGGGAGAGCTATAGTGGTAGGGGATTCTATTGTAAGGGGAGTGGATAGGCAGTTCTGCGGCCGCAATCGAGACTCCAGGATGGTATGTTGCCTCCCTGGTGCAAGGGTCAAGGATGTCTTGGAGCGGCTGCAGGACATTTTGGAGGGGGAGGGTGAACAGCCAGTTCTCGTGATGCATATAGGTACCAACGATATAGGTAAAAAACGGGATGAGGTCCTACAAACTGAATTTAGGGAGCTAGGAGTTAAATTTAAAAAAACAGGACCTCAAAGGTAGTAATCTCAGGATTGCTATCCCTGCCACGTGCGAGTCAGAGTAGGAATGGCAGGATAGCTAAGATGAATACGTGGCCTGAGGAGTGGTGCAGAAGGGAGGGATTCAAATTCCTGGGACATTGGAACCGATTCTGGGGGAGGTGGGACCAGTACAAACCGGATGGTCTGCACCTGGGCAGGACTGGAACCAATGTCCTCGGGGGAGTGTTTCCTAGTGCTGTTGGGGAAGGGTTAAACTAATATGGCAGGGGCATAGGAACTTATGAAGGGAGACAGAAGGAGGTAGAATGGGAGCAGAAGCAAAAGATAGAAAAAAGAAAAGTAAAAGTGGAGGGCAGAGAAACCCAAGGCAAAAATCAAAAAGGGCCACATTACAGCAAAATTCTAAAGGGGCAAAGTGTGTTAAAAAGAAAAGTCTGAAGGCTCTGTACCTCAGTGCGAGCAGTATTCGTAATAAGGTGGACGAATTAACTGCGCAGGCAGCAATTAATGAACCATGATATAATTGGCATCACGGAGACATGGCTCCAGGGTGACCAAGGCTGGGAACTCAACATCCAAGGATATTCAACATTCAGGAAGGATAGACAGAAAGAAAAAGGAGGTGGGATAGCGTTGCTGGTTAAAGAGGAAATTAACACAATAGTAGGGAAGGACATTAGCTTGAATCTTGTAGAATTGGTATGGGTGGAACTGTGGAATACCAAAAAGCAGAAAACGCTAGTGGGAGTTGTGTACAGACCACCAAACAGTAGTAGTGAGGTTGGGGACAGCATCAAACAAGAAATTAGGGATGCGTGCAATAAAGGTACAGCAGTTATCATGGGCGACTTTAATTTACATATAGATTGGGCTAACCAAACTGGTAGAAATACGGTGGAGGAGGATTTCCTGGAGTGTATTAGTGATGGTTTTCTAGACCACTATGTCGAGGAACCAACTGGAGAGCTGGTCATCCTAGACTGGGAGATGAGTAATGAGAAAGGACTAATTAGCAATCTTGTTGTGCGCGGTCCCTTGGGGAAGAGCGACCATAAAATGGTAGAATTCTTTATTAAGCTGGAGAGTGACAGTTAATTCAGAGACTAGAATTCTGAACTTAAGGAAAGGTAACTTCGATGGTATGAGACATGAATTGGCTAGAATAGACTGGCGAATGATACTTGAAGGGATAGGCAATGGCAAACATTTAAAGATCACATGGATGAACTTCAACAATTGTACATCCCTGTCTGGAGTATAAATAAAACAGGGAAGGTGGCGCAACCGTGGCTAACAAGGAAAATTAAGGATAGTGTTAAATCCAAGGAAGAGGCATATAAATTGGCCAGAAAAAGTAGCAAACTATGAGGACTGGGAGAAATTTAGAATTCAGCAGAGAAAGACAAAGGGTTTAATTAGGAGGGGGACAATAGAGTATGAGAGGAAGCTTGCTGGGAATATAAAAACTGACTGCAAAAGCTTCTATAGATATGTGAAGAGAAAAAGATTAGTGAAGACAAACATAGAACCCTTGCAGTCAGATTCAGGTGAATTTATAATGGGGAACAAAGAAATGGCAGACCAGTTGAACAAATACTTTGCTTCTGTCTTCACAAAGGAAGACACAATTAACCTTCCGGAAATACTAGAGGGTCTAGAGAGAAGGAGGAACTGAAGGAAATCCTGATTAGGCAGGAAATTGTGTTAGGGAAATTGATGGGATAATAGGGCTGATAAATCCCTGGGGCCTGATAGTCTGCATCCCAGAGTACTTAAGGAAGTGGCCCTAGAAATAGTGGATGCATTGATGGTCATTTTCCAACAGTCTATCGACTCTGGATCAGTTCCTATGGACTGGAGGGTAGCTAATGTAACACCACTTTTTTAAAAAGGAGGGAGAGAGAAAACTGGTAATTATAGACCGGTTTGCCTGACATCAGTAGTGGGGAAAATGTTGGAATCAATTATTAAAGATAAAATAGCAGCGCATTTGGAAAGCAATGACAGGATCGGTCCAAGTCAACATGGATTTATGAAAGGGAAATCATGCTTGACAAATCTTCTGGAATTTTTTGAGGATGTAACTAGTAGAGTGGACAAGGGAGAACCAGTGGATGTGGTGTATTTGGACTTCCAAAAGGCTTTTGACAAGGTCCCACACAAGAGATTATTATGCAAAATTAAAGCACGTGGTATTGGGGGTAATGTATTGACGTGGATAGAGTACTGGTTGGCAGACAGGAAGCAGAGTCGGGATAAACGGGTCCTTTTCAGAATGGCAGGCAGTGACTAGTGGGGTGCCGCATGGTTCAGTGCTGAGATCCCAGCTATTTACAATATACATCAATGATTTACATGAAGGAATTGAGTGTAATATCGCCAAGTTTGCGGATGACACTAAGCTGGGTGGCAGTGTGAGCTGTGAGGAGGATGCTAAGAGGCTGCAGGATGACTTGGACAGGTTAGGTGAGTGGGCAAATGCATGGTAGATGCAGTATAATGTGGATTAATGTGAGGTTATCCACTTTGGTGGCAAAAACACGAAGGCAGAATATTATCTGAATGGCAGCAGATTAGGAAAAGAGTAGGTGCAACGAGACCTGGGTGTCATGGTACATCAGTCATTGAAAGTTGGCATGCAGGTACAGTCGGTGAAGAAGGTAAATGGTATTTTGGTCTTCATAGCTAGGGGATTTGAGTATAGGATTGCAGTTGTACAGGGCCTTGGTGAGACCTCACGTGAAATATTGTGTTCAGTTTTGAGCTCCTAATCTGAGGAAGGACGTTCTTGCTATTGAGGGAGTGCAGCGACAGTTCACCAGAGTGATTCCCGGGATGACAGGACTGACATATGAGGAGAGACTGGATCGACTGGGCCTGTATTCACTGGAGTTTAGAAGGATGAGAGGGGATCTCCTAGAATTTTATATGTTTCTAACGGGACTGGACAAGTTAGATGCAGGAAGAATGTTCCCGATGTTGGGGAAGTCCAAAACCAGGGGAAGGGGTCTAAGGATAAGGGGTAAGTCATTTAGGACTGAGATGAGGAGAAACTTCTTCACTCAGAGTTGTTAACCTGTGGAATTCTCTACCGCAGAGAGTTGTTGATGCCAGCTCATTGGATATATTCAAGGGGGAATTAGATATGGCCCTTACGGCTAAAGGGATCAAGGGGTATGGAGAGAAAGCAGGAAAAGGGTATGGAGGTGAATGATCAGCCATAATCTTATTGAATGGTGGTGCAAGCTCAAAGGGCCGAATGGCCTACTCCTGCACCTATTTTCTATGTTTCTGTGTTTGTGTATAAAGTTGCGTTGTTACAAGGTTTATTTGCCAGATAGATGGATATCATATACAGGTAATATCTAAGGGTAAGTTTTACAAATGTCGCTCCAGGTGCAGAAACTCGCCTACTGAGACTTGCACTGCAGGAAATCATGAGTGCACCCACTATTTTCTGTTGTGTCTGATAGGATGTTAGTTGGATTGTTGGATGGATGGCTAATGTGACACATATTTGTCTCTTGGGCCTGTCTCCTGCCCTTCTGCTTTGTCGAGACTGGCAAATGGGTTGCAAAACATCTCCATGACTGACAGTGACAACGCAAATGCTCTCAACAACAAAGATGGCAGCTACTCACTGGAAAAAAAAAAGCAAGACTTTCATTTATATAGCATGTTTCACAGCATCAGGACATCCTAAAGCGCTTTACAGCCAATGAAATACGTCTGAAGTGTAGTCACCATCGTAATGTAGGAAACGTGGCAGAGAATTTGCGCACAGCAAGCTCCCACGAATAGTAGTGAGATAAATGACCAGATAACCTGTTTTTATAGTGATGTTGATTGAGGAATAAATATTGATCAAAGACATCAAGGAGAATTCCGCTTAATGTTGCCATACCAATTTCCATTACAACTTATACTAGGTACATTTCAATTTTCTTTACGGGTCTCACAGTGTTAAGAATTTCTCTCAATACTGACTCATACGAAAGCCAGCCATGGACCTTTTGACCTGTGGAATTTTAAAATTTGAAGAAGTCAAGACAGCAATCTGCAAGCAAAAGTTTGAGATCTGACACTGTGGCTCCAAGACTGGATTTGTCAACAAGAGTTGTCGTCTAAACTCTGCCTGGGAGTTGAGGTTATCCCCGAAACAGGGAAGCAGGTACTGCAAGCACTTGCAGTGAGTAGGGCTGTGGCCAACTGGGCACCATGTGGCTGTCTGTGAGGTTGAGCTGATCTCATTATTAGTTTATAGATGGAGTGTTGAATTACTAAGCATGATTTGTTGGTTTGGAAGTAATTGTCAATCATTTTTAATCCTAGAGTTCGCTATGAACCAGATATTAAGCATGTTTGCTGGCAAGTTATTGGGGAAGAAATTTGTTCCATGAATGAGGGAGTTGAACAGTGAGTTATGTAGGTGAAATAGATTTGATATTCAGTGTTCTGTTGATGAATAATTACTTTTTAATCACAAGTATTCATTGTTGTTGTGAAATATATGTTTCTAAATGACTATTTGCAAAAGTCAAGAGACTTACTAATTGAGAAGATGTTGAATGGTGTCGGTATAAAGGGGAGTTCTGCTGAGTGTCCTGTTTCGTGAGAGAAGTGCAGCTTGACTCAGTGGTTGCACTCTCATTTCTAACTCTAAAGGTTCTGGGTTCAAACCTCACTCCAGGACCTGAGCATATAATTTTAGCTGATATTTCAGTGCTGAGGGACTGCTGCACCATAAGAGGTGCCTTTGAGATGGGATGTTAAACTGGTGCCCTATCTGCTTTTTTGGGTGAATATAAAGAATCCCATGGCACTACTTGAAGAATAACGGGAGAAGTCGTCTTGTGTTCTGTCCTGTAGTCTTGTATTCCTCCAACAACACCCAAGATAAAGTACTGTACACCGTTCTAGTCTCCAAATTACAAAAAGGATATAGAGGCACTGGAGAAGATGCAGAAAAGATTTACAAGGATGATACCAGAATTGAGAGGTTATAACTATCAAGCTGGGGCTCTTTTCTCTAGAAAAGAGAAGGCTGAGGGGACACCTAATATTGGTCTATAAAATTATAAAGGGGTTTGATAGACATAGAAAATATGTTTCCACTTGGGAGTGAAAAACTAGGGTTCACAAATATAAGATAGTCACTAATAATTCAATAAGGAATTCAAAAGAAACTTCTTTACCAAGAGAGTGGTTAGAATGTGGAACTTGCTACTACATGCAGTAGTTGAGGCAAATAGTATAGATGTATTTAAGAGGAAGCTATATAAATACATACGGGAGAAAGAATAGGATATGCTGATCAGTTTAGATGAAGAGAGGTGGGGGGGGGGGGGAGGTTTGTGTGGAGCATAAACACTGGTATAGACTAGTTGGGCCAAATGGCTTGTTTCTGTGCTATAAATTCTATGAAATTATCTGGTCTTTTTTCTCACACTTTTGTTTGTGGGCCTTCTCTTGTGTAAAAATTGGTTGCTGCACTTTTTATTAATTCATGGGATGTGGGCATCGCTGGCAAGGCCAGCATTTATTATCCATCCTTAATTGCCCTTGAGAAGATGGTGGTGAGCTGTTGCCTTGGACCGCCATAGTCCGTGAGGTGAAAGTACTACCACAGTACTGTTAGGGAGGGAGGTCCAGGATTTTGACGCTGAAGAAACAGCGATATATTTCCAAGTCAGGATGGTATGTGATTTGGAGTGGGACTTGCAGGTAGTGGTGTTCCCATGCACCTGCTACTCTGGTCCTTCTAGGCGGTAGAGGTCGCCGGTTTGGGAGGTGCTGTCAAAGAAGCCTTGGGATGTTGGTGCAGTGCATCTTGTAGATGGTACACACTGCAGCCACGGTGCGTCGGTGTTGGAGGGATTGAATATTTATGGTGGTGGATGGAATGCCAATCAAGTGGGCTGCTTTGTCCTGGATGATGTTGAGCTTCTTGAGTGTTGTTGGGAGCTGCACTCATCCAGGCAAGTGGAGAGTATTCCATCACACTCCTAACTTGTGTTTTGTAGATGGTGGAAAGGCTTTGGGGAGGAGAGTCACTTATTACAGAGCATCAGTCTCTGACCTGCTCTTTTAGTCATAGTATCTATGTGACGGGTCCAGTTAAGTTTCTGGTCAATGGTGACCCCCAGGATGTTGATGGTGGGGAATTCGGCGATGCCGTTGAATAATACAGGCGCTATGTAAATGCCAGTTATTTTTTAATAACTGCTTGCCATGATGTTGGAGATGTCTGTTTGTAGCAGTGCGTGGAAAGTTTTACTGACGTAGATACTCGCCTAATTTGGAGCAGTGAATGGGTTTTTCTGCAAATGCAACTGTATTAAAAACACAAAAAAGTACCAAAGACTTGTGAAACATTTAGCAATTGTTGGAAACATTGTTTGTCACCATTTGCTCAACAATGAAGAGAATGCGACTCCACAGGGACCCACCCACCATTGTAATTCTGCCACACTGTTTTCTGTTGAAGTTTCCTTTCATTGGCAGAATGCAGGCACATTTCAGGGCAGCTACAAGATTTTGAACTGATTTGAAACTCCATAAACTATTTTAGAGAATGCGTGCCCTGTTGTTTGTTGAGATAGTTTGTCTGTTTGACACTGTGCACTCTGTGTTGACTTCTCGGTGATGATGCCACCTCTAGCATGATGATGCATTTTTTGAGGGCAGGGAGGGGTCTTTCAGTGCATAATGTTACGGGAAATCTAAAATGAGAATCACTCAGCAATATTTGGGGAAAAAAAATAAACTTACCGGAATTCACACACAACGGGATGTGGGGCAGCTTTTATGTAATTAAAAACAAAAGTGCTTGCAGCAATTTTACTTGTAAGCATTAAGATTTCGACATGGTCTCTTGTCACAGGCACCAATTGTTTTTATGCGATGTTCCCATGAAAAAGTCATGCTGGTGAGTGAACTAATGCAGATTCACGATCATGAACCGAAGTACTTGTGAGCAGGATCCTGTTCTATATCGTGTTGGGAGACTGTCATTCCCAACCATCTGCCCTCCCTTGTGTCAGTGTGGACAATTGTCGTCAGCCCCCCACCACCAACTGTGTTGGATGCAAGAGACTGGCCCGTGACAGTTCATCACTGTGTATCCCAGGAGTATTTCAGCAGGTTATTATAACTATTGCTGTACTATATTCCAATACCCAGACTGCGTATACCTTTTTGCTTTGACCCAATTGAATTTTCCCCAAGTGCTTCCTCCCATGGGAACAGTTAGCTCAACACTTTGAATAAGGCATTACAATGGCCTCTCTTCCTTTCAATTGTGCTGCCCCATAGAAATTTGCACCAAGGGGTGTGTGTCATTTCATTTCATATATAAAACACAAACCTGAGACATGATGAAGTCATTGCGGCCTTTATCGTTCACTATGACTGTGGGACCATGTCACATATATTTGCACTGTGAATGTTGAGTTGGTAGTCATGGGATCGGAATGTTCTTTTTGTTCCCAGGTTGCTGTATTTTCCATTAATTCATTTCCACAAAAGGGAATGGAAATTGAAAGAGAGCATTTGTAATGAGATTGTTGAGGGGCTGTTCTGGCACTTTAAGATGCAATGTAATGCCAGGGCAGGTTTCTTACTGATTGGTAGTCTATAACCATGGAATGATACAGCACAGAAGGAGGCCATTCGGTCCATTGTGCCTGTGCCAATTCTTTGAAAGAGCTGTCCAATTAGTCCCACTTACCTGCTCTTTCCCCATATCTCTGCAGATTTTTTCCATTCAAGTATTTATCCAAGATTCTGTGAATTAAAGGTTTTCGGCCCTTGAGCCTGCTGATGGCTCATTGAGTATTTGTGCCTCATGCCGTGCACTGAGTTGTCCGGACCAAAATCATTTCTGTGCTAACTTGACAGATCCTTGCTCAGGTGGCATTGGGTGCACTAGAGTTGGCTTCATTGTGCCTTGGCTGTTGGGTGTGGTTCCTGCGCCTGATCACTATCCTGCAAGCTCTTCTGGAAATGCTTGTGTATATTTATACATGGCTGGTTGACCTGTGAGGTTGATCCAGCTGCTAACACTTGCTGAGTGGGCTTGCATGTAAAGAGTGGGGACCTGGGTGAGCTATCAAGAGGGCATTATTACCCCCAGAATGGTATCCCAACATGAATTGCTGCCTTTGAGATTGAAGGGATTAAAGGAGGAATTGAACTGGGCGGGGGTGGGGGGGAAGTTTTAATACAAGGCACCTCTTCCCATATAGGGGGAGAAACTGAGATTCGTGGATCCACCATCTGCTTGTCCTTGCTGAAGTTACTCCAGCAAAATATCTTCCTTGATCTTCATTAGGTTTTCTTTGGCAGTTCCGCAGAGTATATAGTTTGTTCCTGTAAATCTGGGTTTGCTGTTCCAGAATCAAGATGCTGACCCTCAAAAATTCCACAGGGATTCCCCTGACTTAAATTTGATGGGAGACCGGTGGAACTGCCAGAAAAATGGCATACACGGCCATTTTCAGCCATGTAAGACATACTGTGGGGTTCCACCAGTTACATGGGGAGAGCTCCCAACGGAATGTCAGGCTGCTGTTTGAAATATGAAAATATTTACAGGTTCATTTCAAGACATATTTTACTGCCTACATAGGAACAGTGGGACCTCCTGAGGATGTGATCGGTGCTATATAAATGCAAGTTTGTTCATTTGTTCTTTGCTGACATACATTTCTACAATTGGGCTGTTGCAGGCACTGAGTCTTAGGAAAGCCACTTGTTGGAAGGAGGAGGAAGAGAAGGACTTGGAAAGTGCAGGCATGATGCCTATCTTGCTTCCCTATTGTCCAGCAGGACATCGATAGACTATATGTAAAAGGATCTCTGGAAGTATCAGCCAGATCCTCTACCTCCTCTCAAGATGCAGATGGGTACAGGTCCAGGGGCAGCAGCCTCCCTTTGTTTTCTTGCCTAAGTCGCCATTATTTATGTGCAAGCCCAGATAGTATTGGCAAGCACTTTATTTTCTCTCTTTTAAAAACAAATCAAGTTTTGCATACACTCAGCCATGATTCACCTCTCACTTCGGAGACAATGCACTCTTCGTTCAACATACAAAATAAATGCACACTTCCTGGAAATTCTGTTCTCATAAAAATAAACTTTAAAAAATCTGTTCATTCATGGGGGATGTCACAGCTTGTTGTGGAAGAATTATCTCTTAGTTTATAATACTCTTGTTTTTGGTACTGTACCATGTAAACGTTCAAGCGACAAATTGCCTGCTTAAAACAAAAGACACATTTAGTCTCCAAAGTTCGTTGACCCTGAGTCATGAAGATAGGGGAGGTAGGGAAACGGACGGTTGGAGAGGCAAACAGATGTATATCGCTTGTACTAATAACAGGAAGCTAGTTCCTTGTTTTTCTGCTGATGCGAGGAAAATAACCCCACTTGTGTGTGCGTATGCTAGTTAACCTTTGACTTACCACAATGTAAAGGTAGATTGTCATAGTATTACCATATAGGGTAAGACGTTACAAAACTGTTAGATAATTGGACAATGGTGTAAGGGGGCGGGACCGCCCCCAAAGGTATAATTGTAACTTGGAAAACTTCGCTCGGAGAGAAGGTGTGGCGAAGCTGCGGAGTTTCCCCACTTCTCCCAGAGCGCTCTGCACGAATAAACTGTGACGTTTTCCTTCACCGTACTCGGACTTGGTGTGGAATTTATTTCCCTTACAGATTTGGCGCTGTGAGCAGGGTGAATACGGTCGCCTCGGGTCGCCTAGCTGGTGGAGGGTGACGAATTGTCAAGGTTTGACCGTCCAGTCAATTGGGCCCTGGAACAGGGCGACCCCTGAGCCCCGATTCACCAAAGAACAAAACGTCCGTGAACGGTGAGAAAAATCACAGTTGAGCCGCAGGTTAGAGTCTAAGCTAGCTTGGTATGAGTGATATGTGAAAGAAACGAGTGTTCCCCGCCACTTCGATTGTCACAAACTATCTCAGTCACCTAACTTGAGCCGGAATTAAGAGGGCGAATGCCCCACATGAATGCCAAGGATTAAGGTCAAAGGGAACATAGAGAGGACAAAATGGCGACGCAAAAGTGGAACAGTGAGTGAAGTAGGGACTAATCTCCTTGCGACTTTGAGTCACACAGGTCGGGACATTGGGGGTCGTGTGTAGAACAATTAATGTGGTTGTAGTAAGTTGCGGGTGCAGCTGGATAAGATCGTAGTGGGTCGCCGAGGCACCATTTTTAACGAATTGCAAGTGTGTTGAAACACCTCTGACGAGAGAGACTGCGAGTCCTGAACGGACCACTGACAGTAGTAAGACTGCGATGTCCAGTAAGGAAACGGAGTGGGGCCCCCCCGGGGTCCCTGACCAGACTGTACCTAGTCGACCAAAATGGATTGATAGATAGAATGCGAAAGGAGGGATGGGCCCCGACGGGAAAAAAAAAGTGAAAGAACAGTGAGTGGTGGAAGATGCAGAAACAGAGAGAAAAACTGGCACATTTGAGAGGTCGAAAAGCAGCCCTCAAAGCCTACGTGCTAGACTCCGTTCTAGTTATGAAAAGAAAGGATAAAGATGCAGCCTTGAAAGAAAACAAATTGAACGAAATTGAAAGAAAAAGTGTCTTCGATTGTCTGAATTAACGAAGTTACCGAGAGACGAGCCCTCTGTGTAAAATACCAAAACCCAATTTGAAGAAAGGAGATCAAAAAAAGGACATATCTTACTAAATACTAGTTGATATTGGCTGTGAAAAAAAAAGATACTGGTTTAATTGAAAAGATTTTTGGATGAGGTAAAAGACACTCTCCATTGAAAATGATTTTAAATTACAAGAAAGTTTCATTGCAGTTCGAAAAGATTTCCAGAATAGATGTGTTTATCAAGAAAAGTCCCGAACAGTCTAAACAAGCAGGAGGGTTTTGAAAATAACGAGAAGAAATCTAAGCTATGCAAACTCAACACAAAAAGAAAAATTGGGAATTAGAAAATCTTACTGATTTTAAAATTCTTATAGGAAATGTTGGAATGTATACAGCTTGTGTGAAAATTGAAGTTCAGTAAACAAAATAGCTATTAAAAATGTGTGGTATCGTTTTAAATCAATTTAAAAAAAAAAATCTTTGGCAAGTACTTGAATTAGAAGTTAAGGAAAAAATTGAAATTTAATCTAAAATGCTGTCTGTCCTGATGAGAAGACTCCTATTATGATGACTTTACTAATGATTTCTGCTGTTTTAACGGATTCCTAATTTCTAAGCAAGTTTTGAAAGCACAAAGACTTTAAAAAAAAACTAAATTCGGATGATTACGTGAAGTCACGTAATGACATCAGGCCTTCTTACAAACCTGTAAAGAAGTTAACCCTTTCCATCGACAACTGTTTTATATTGGACATTATTCATTTGGATTTCTTAATAGAATAAAGAAGACTCACCTGACAGATAAAGGAAATGGGATAGTCAGAATAAAATAAAACAGAACTAGCCCATGTAATAATACTCGCCTGATACAAATAATGAAAAAATTATTCTAGGAACAGGCTTAATAAGGGAATTTAAACTATTAATAGACGCCGAGCTGAACAAAATAATCTGGCCACAAGCGGATGAACGTAAAAGCCAATTAAGATACGAATAGGGCACCAACCAAGGCCCCAAGGGCCATGGGAAAACATACAAATAGATTTTACTGGACCACTGTCCGACTCACGGGGGAAAATGATATTGTTTAGTGGTAATAGGCCAGTTCACCCGATGGGTGGAAGCTTACCCAACAAGGAACTGTACGGCCACTGCGGTAGCTAGAATTCTGGCGGAAGAAATAATCCCTAGATGGGAGGGTGCCGTTGCAAATGGACTCGGACCAAGGCACCCACTTCACGGAGAAGGTAATAAAGGCCGTATGTCAACTAATGGGAATAAAACAGAAATTCCACATACCATACCATCCCCAAAGTTCAGGAATGGTAGAACGGATGAATCGAACCCTTAAGATAATGATCGCAAAGGCAATCCGAGAAACTGGGACTACATGGGTTGATGTGTTGCCCATCATTCTGATGAAACTAAGGGCAGTCCTTAATCGAACAACGGGCTTATCCCCTTATGAGTTAATGATGGGAAGGGTGATGCAACTCCCAGAAGGGATCGTCACAGGAGGGACTGATGTGGGACCCTTAAGAGATAGGATCAGGATGTACGTCCTGGAAATGAGCAACAGTCTTAAGGGATGAGAACACAGGTCAGGGATAAGCAGCTCCGACAAGACGAGAAATTAGAATCCACCGCCCTCCCAGATGTGCCCCAGGCAGGGACCCGCGTAATGGTAAAGGTCATCCCTGGGAAGCCTGGCTTTGCACCAAAATGGATAGGACCGTACGAGGTAATGATTAGCGGAGATACATGTGCCTGCGTCGACATGAGAGGACGGGGGCAGTGGATACACTGGACCCAGCTTAAGGTTTTCGAGCTGAAAAACTAATGCCTGTAGTATCCACCATTCTTTGATTCGCCCACAGGTCAATAGAGACACTAGAAGCAACATATACGGCCATTTTGCCTTTGACTAGTTGTTAATATAAAGTGATAAGATGAAACTGTGTGCCGCAGTCTGTATAATAGCCTTGGTGTACGTCAAGTGCAGCGCGTGGGAAGCGAGACGGAAGCGAGAGCTCCATGTAAACACCTTTTTGTATATGTCTTATGTTTATGTGCGAAATGGGAACTTTTCGAGTTGCTGGGTGTGTTCACATATCCCTGTACATTCCAAAGGAGGAATTCCTTTGGGCCCCGTTCCACTGACCCTAACTGAGACTGTAATGTGGCTTCTGAGCCAGAATGGCACGGATGGGAGGAGGACCATCATACCGCTACCGTGTGGACAACCACGGGGACATCACCCAGTGGGAGAGTGCTGGGTACCCCATTAGTCAAACGTTCCAGGGATGGTACCAACCACCCTATGACCATAAAAGGGAGCCCCCATTCCTAGTCCTGACCAATACCTCGAGGATCGGGAGACCAACCGGGACCATATGTTTAACCCGAAACGACACCAGCAGAAAGGGACATATCATAGGGTACAGCCATTGCCCACACAACCTCAATATCACAACAGGCGCACTGGTCACTATCCTCTCACGCCTTCCAAATAAAACAGGTGGAGGTCTGTGGGCCCAGTCTTGGGACCCCGACACAATATATGAAATAGCAGCGTATAATGGCATGTATTTTGTGTGCGGGCATAGGGCATATCCCTGGTTACCCAGGCGATGGACAGGGTCCTGTTACTTGGGATATGTGGTCCCCTTTGTCAGGCAGGTACGTACCCTGGCAGAGGTGCGTACAGCAGGTCGACGAAGACGAGCGATTACTCCGGTAGAAAGACTCTTTGGAGTTGTGATGTTCCCATACGGGATAGGGTGCACCATGGATGAACTAAGAAACGTAGAGAGGGTTCTGGAACAAATAGCTAATGACACTGCCGAGGCGATGGAGAGCATAACAGCTGAAATGGTAGCCATATGTACTACCGTACTTCAGAACCGAATGGCCCTAGATTACGTATTGGCCCAGAACGGAGGCACTTGCGCATTGATTGGGGCCGAATGTTGCGCTTATATACCCGATAATTCGGAGAATATAACCAACCTAGCCAACCATATAAGGAGGGAAGTGAGGAAACTAACCACCCCGGATGGTGAAGTTGGCTGGCTGGGGGGATGGATGTCTAAGTTGGGACAAAGCATTGTACAGGGTCTGATTTTGATCGTGGGCGTATGCCTGGCATTGTACCTTGCGGTGATGATGAATGATTAAGATATGTATGTCCAAGTTATGTACCACGATACCCATAGCTGCCGGGACTTACATTAACGATACAACAACCCGACTTCCACCCGCAACATATCAGAAGCTGCACCTCCATTTGCAGCAGTACCACCAACTCCAGGCTCGCCCAAGGACCCTGGCACAAGACGATGAGGCAGTTCGGATGTAAGATTGGATTGTTCTTATCCGCATGAGATGGGAAAAGATCAACAGGAGGGACTGTTGTGGAAGAATTATCTCTTAGTTTATAATACTCTTGTTTTTGGTACTGTACCATGTAAACGTTCAAGCAACAAATTGCCTGCTTAAAACAAAAGACACATTTAGTCTCCAAAGTTCGTTGACCCTGAGTCATGAAGATAGTGGACCGCCCCCAAAGGTATAATTGTAACTTGGAAAACTTCGCTCGGAGAGGAGGTGTGGCGAAGCTGCGACGTTTCCCCACTTCTCCCAGAGCGCTCTGCACGAATAAACTGTGACGTTTTCCTTCACCGTACTCGGACTTGGTGTGGAATTTATTTTCCTTACACAGCTGATCCTAATCCTGCTGTCCATGCTTGAGAATTTTCTGGCAGGAGTCACAGTGCTGGAGTTGGGTCCCTGGCTGTGTCTAACCTGGAGTACTTAGGCACCAATTGGAATATCCAAACTGCTACCAAAATCAACTAGTTCAGCACAAGCTAAGTTTTGAATCTGAGAAGTTCCCAGTCTGTGTGCTCTGTTCGGAACTAGTGAAGATCTGAATCATTTTGTGAATGTCAATATCATGTTTCATTACGAGCACAAGGTGAATTTGAGATCCATTTTGGGCTGACATTAGCATAACACTGGCTAATGCCAAACAGAGGAAGGAGATCACAGGTCTAACTGCACGGCTGCATTGTGAAGGAGAACGGATTTTTATTGCCATACTGTGAAGGTCATTGTGTATAGGACAATAGGCAGCCGGCAGTTAAGTGGTTGTACTTCAATTGTTTAATTCTCATGACTTCATAAACAACCTGTTTGTGAACTTCTATAAAACCACAATGTTGCATCACTGTTTTAATGACTGTCTCCCTTTCCAGAATTCTTCTGAAGATCAGTTGCAAAGAAATGCTGCTAATTTTAAATAAAAAAACAGGAAATGCTGGAAATACTCAGCAGGTCAGGCAACATCTGTGGAGAGAGAAAAACAGAATTAATGGGCCCAAGTTTCGGATCTCCGGTAGAACGGCGTACTCCAGAGAGGCCCGCCTAATTTGTAGAACGGGAATTGCCAGATACTTACCTCGCGATTCTCCGATATCTGTAGGGCCCGTTTGCAGCTCGGCGTGGCGCAGCAGGAGCTGTTGGGGATGGAGCTACAGCCCTGCGCCAAGAAGTGTGTCGGCAGCTGCCCGTGTGCGAAGTGGCGGCTGTACGTGGGCGCAGTAGCTCCTGGCCCTCCCAGCGTGACCTGTCTCCGAGTGACGACCCTATCCCTGGCCGAAGGGACGTCGCCCCTATCCCTGGCCGAGTGGCCTGCCTGCCCTTGCCTCCTTGACGGTGGGGCCCGCCCGACTGGCATCTCGGGGGCGGGCTCCGCCCGAACTCCTCTACGGTGGCGGGCCCGCCCGATCAGCATCTCCGGAACGGGCCCCGCCCGAACTCCTCTACGGTGGCGGGCCCGCCTGACCGGCATCTCGTCGGGGGCGGGCCCCACCCGAGCATCTCATCGGTGGCGGGGCCCACCCAACCAGCTCTTCAGCAGGCTGCTGGAGGGCTCCTGGTGCTGCAGTAGATGAGTAGAAGCTTTTAACTTTTTTATTTATTGATTGATTTTTTATTTTTTTATTTTAACATTTTTTTTTCATTGGTTGGTTTATTGTTTCATTTATCATTTATTATTGATGATGGCTCTTTATTGGTAAAAGTGAAGTATTTAATGCTTGTAAAATCTCCTAACTTCCCCCCCCCTCCCAATCTCTCGCTCCCTGCGCCTAATTCCTAAAATGTAGACAAGGTTTTTCTGAGCGTACAAAAATCTACACTTACTCCATTCTAAGTTAGTTTGGAGTAACTTTTCGCTGCCTAAACTTGCAAAACAGGCATAAGTGGCTGGTAACGCCCTCTTTTGGGGAAAAAAAACTGTTCTAAAATGAAACTATTTTAACTAACTAGAATTGGAGCAAACTAAATGCCAAGAATTACAATTTCTAAGATACTCCATACTAAACTAGTTGCTCCTTAAAAAAAAAAAAAGGAGCAACTCGAGCTGAAACTTGAGCCCATAGTATCAGGTCGATGACCCTTTGTCAGAACTGGAAAAAGTTAGAGATGGAACAGATTTTAAGCAAGTGCAAGGGAAGGAAAGAACAAAAGGGAAGGTCATCAACCTGAAACGTTAACTCTGTTTCTCCACAGATGCTGCTTGACTCATTGAGTATTTCCAGCATTTTCTATTTTTTATTTCAGACTTCCAACACCGCAGTATTTTGCTTGTTCTGCTAATTTAAAAAACTTTTTGTACTTTATTTTTCTAAAATATTTTAGTTTGTCATCATCATCATAGGCAGTCCCTCGAAATTGAGGAAGACTTGCTTTCCACTCTAAAAGTGAGTTCTCAGGTGACTGAACAGTCCAATACAGGAATTACAGTCCCTGTCACAGGTGGGAAGACAGTCGTTGGAGGAAAGGGTGGGTGGGACTGGTTTGCCACACGCTCCTTCCGCTGTCTGCGCTTGCTTTCTGCATACTCTCGGCGATGAGATTCGAGGTGCTCCGTGCCCTCCCGGATGCACGTCCTCCACTGCAACTCCCAGGTGTTGGTGGGGATGTTGCATTTTATCAAGGAGGCTTTGCGGGTGTCCTTGAAACGTTTCTCCTGCCCACCTTGGGCTCGCTTGCTGTGTAGGAGTTCCGAGTAGAGCGCTTGCTTTGGGAGTTTCTTGTCAGGCATGCGAACAATGTGGCCTGCCCAACGGAGCTAGTCAAGTGTGGTCAGTGCTTCGATGCTGGGGATGTTGGCCTGATCGAGGACGCTAACATTGGAGCGTCTGTCCTCTCGGGATTTGCAGGATCTTGCGGAGACATCGTTGGTGGTATTTCTCGAGCAATTTGACTTGTCTACTGTATATGGTCCACATCTCTGAGCCATACAGGAGGGTATCACTTCAGCCCTGCAGACCACGAGCTGTGTGGCAGATTTGAGGGCCTGGTCTTCGAACACTCTTCCTCGGGCGGCCGAAGGCTGCGCTGGCGCACTGGAGGCGGTGTTGAATCTTGTCGTCGAAGTCTGCCCTTACTGATAATCTCCTGAGGTATGGAAAGTGGTCCATGTTATCCAGGACCGTGCCATGGATCTTGATGACCAGGGGTCAGTGCTGTGTGGCAGCGTCAGGTTGGCGGAGGACCTTTGTCTTACTGATGTTTAATGTAAGGCCCATGCTTTCGTATGCCTCAGTGAAAATGTTGACTATGACTTGGAGTTCAGTCTCAGGCGTCGTCCGCGTACTGTAGCTCGACAACAGAGGTTGGGGCGGTCTTGGATCTGGCCTGGAGTCGACGAAGATTGAACAGGTTTCCACTGATTCTGTAGTTTAGTTCCACTTCAGGGGGTAGCTTGTCGACTGTGAGGTGGAGCATTACAGCGAGGAAGATTGAGAAGAGGGTTGGCGCGATGATGCAGCCCTGCTTGACCCTGGTTTGGACGTGGATTGGGTCTATGACGGATCCGTTGGTCAGGAACACGGGTTGCATATCGTTGTGGCGCAGGTGGTGGATGGTGACGAACATTCGGGGGCAGCCGAAACGGAGGAGAACGCTCCATAGTCCCTTGCGATTGACAGTGTTAAAGGCCTTTTGTAAGGTCAAAGGCGGCCATGTACAAGGGTTGGTGCTGTTCACTGCATTTTTCTTGCAGCTGTCGCGCTGTAAAAATCATGTTCGTTGTACCCCCTAGAGGATGAAATCCGCACTGTGACTCCGGGAGGAGCTCCTCAGCCACAGGGAGAAGACGGTTGAGGAGGGTTCTAGCGACGACTTTCCCCGTGGCTGATAACAGGGAGATTCCTCTGTAGTTGTCACAGTCGGACTTGTCCCCTTTTTTAAAGATGGTCACGATTACTGCATCTCTGAGATCTCCCGGCATGGTCTCCTCCTTCCAGATGAGAGAGACGCGGTCATGTATTCGTGCCAATAGTGCCTCCCCGCCATACTTTAGTGCCTCAGCGGGGATTCCATCCGCTCCTGTAGCCTTGTTCTTGAACTGGCGGATGGCCTTTTCTACCTCGTGCAGGGCTGGGGTTTTTCTGAGATGGTGGTGGGTGGCATGCTGCGAGATGGAGTCAAGGACACTCGAGTCAAAGGCAGAGTCTCTGTTAAGGAGACCTTCGAAGTGCTCCTTCCAGCGGGTCCTGACTGGCTCGGTGTCCTTGATGAGTGTTTCCCCGTTCTTGGCCAGCAGTGCGGTGGGACCTTGGGTGTTTGGGCCTAGGTGGCCTTGACTGCTCTCGCACATGATGATGGCTGTCGCCCAGCTGCTGAATCTCCTGTGCTTTCTCCACCCACAATCTATTCTTTTAGGTCGTGGGTTTTTTGTTGGACCTCGGCCTTAAGCCGTCTGTAATGCTGCTTTGCTGCTCCCGAGTTGGGTTGTTTTAGGTTTAGAAATGTCCTGCGCTTGCGATTTATTAGCTCTTGGAACTCCTGGTCATTCTCATCAAACCAGTCCTGGTGTTTCCTGGTTGAGTGACCGAGTGTCTCTTCGCAGGCATTGGTTATGGTGGCCTGGAGGGCAGACCAAGCGCTGTGGGCATTCTGCATCTCGGGGTCATCGAGGGTCGCCAGGTTAGCAGTGAGGCACTGGCTGTATAGGGTTCTCTTAGCTGGGTCTTTGAGTGCCCCAGCATTGACTTTGTTGCGGCACTGCTTCTGCTGCCGTCGCTGCTTTGGGGCTATGTTGATGTTGATGATGGAACGGATTAGGTGGTCCGTCCAGCAGTCGGAGGCTCTTGTCATGGCACGGGTGATGTGCATATCCTTTCTATCCCTGGTTCGACCGATGACATAGTCGAGCAGGTCCAGTGTTTGGATCGAGGGTGTTGCCACGATGCCTTGTACTTGTCCCTCTGGCGTAACAAGGTGTTAGTGATGACAAGGTCGTGCTCTAGGCATTTTGTCAGGAGCAGGGTACTACTGGAATTGGTTTTCCCTGCCCCCTCTCTGCCGATCACACCTCCCCAGAGGGCTGTGTCCTTGCCGACCCTGACGTTGAAGTCGCCGGGGAGGATCAGTTCGTCGTCAGTAGGGACGCGGGACAGGGATTTTTTGAGGCTGGAGTAAAAACTCTCTTTGGTCTCATCTGTTGCATCGAGTGTTGGGGCATATGCACTGATGACTGTGGCGCATTGGTTCTGGGATAGGGTGAGTCGCAAAGTCATGAGACGTTTGCTAATCCCGTAGGAGTTTAAGTAGTGAATGTGTGGTTGACCTCAGTGCTAGACTGGGGCTTTTAGCAGTTAATGAATCAGACAGTGCGATGATTTCCCAGCAATAAAGGACCATTTGCTGCAGGTTTTCTTGTAATTTCAGTTCTGAGTGTGAGTCTGAGAGAGTCCGGATCAATGGGTAATTTTCCAGTTGGTAACGTGGGGGTGTCACAGGGATCAGTGCTGGGGCCTCAACTATTTACAATCTATATTAATGACTTAGATGAAGAGACCGAGTGTAATGTAGCTAAGTTTGCTGATGACACAAAGATGGGTGGGCAAGTAAGTTATGAGGAGGACACAAAGAATCTGCAAAGGGTTATAGACAGGCTAAGTGAGTGGGCAAACATTTGGCAGATGGAATATAATGTGGGGAAAGTGTGAAGTTATCCATTTTGGCAGGAAAAATAAAAAAGCTAATTATTTAGATAGAGAGAGATTACAAAATGCTGCAGTACAGTGACCTGGGGGTCCTTGTGCATGAAACACAAAAAGTTAGTGCGCAGGTACAGCGAGTAATCAGGAAGGCAAATAGAATGTTGGCCTTTATTGCAAAGGGGCTGGAGTATAAAAACAGCGAAGTCCTGCCAGAACTGTACAGGGTATTGGTGAGACCACACCTCGAGTACTGCGCACAGTTTTGGTCTCCTTATTTAAGGAGGGATATAATTGCCTTGGAAGGCAGTTCAGAGAAAGTTCACTAGGTTGATTCCTGAGATGAAGGGGGTTGATTTAGAAACATAGAAACGTAGAAAATAGTAGCAGTAGTGGGCCATTCGGCCCTTCGAGTCTGCACCGCCATTCAATATGATCATGGCTGATCCTCTATCTCAACACCATATTCCTGCTTTTCCCCATACCCCTTGATGTCTTTTGTGTCTAGAAATCTATCTATCTCCCTCTTAAACATATTCAGTGACTTGGCCTCCACAGTCTCCTGTGGTAGAGAATTCTATAGATTCACGACCCTCTTGAGTGAAAACATTTCTCCTCGTCTTTGTCCTAAATTTCCTACCCCGTATCCTGAGACTGTGACCCCTTGTTCTAGATATCTCAGCCAGGAGAAACATCCTCCCCGCATCCAGTCTATCCAACCCAGTCAGAATTGTATACGTTTAAATGAGATCCCTTCTCATTCTTCTAAACTCTAGTGACTACAGGCCTAGTCGACCCAATCTCTCCTCATTCGACAGTCCTGCCATCCCAGGAATCAGTCTGGTGAACCAGTCTGATGGCAAGTATATCCCTCCTTCGGTAAGGAGACCAAAACTGCACACAATACTCCAGGTGCGGTCTCACCAAGGCCCTGTATAACTGTAGTAAGACATCCTTGCTCCTATACTCAAATCCTCTTGCAATGAAGGCCAACATACCATTTGCCTTCCTAATGGCTTGCTGCACCTGCATGTTTGTTTTCAATGACTGATGTACAAGGATACGCAGGTCCCTCTGTACATCGACACTTCCCAAACAATCACCATTTAAATAATACTTTGTCCTTAAGTTTTTCCTATCAAAGTGGATAACTTTACATTTATCCACGTTATACTGCATCTGCCATGTGTTTCCCATTCTCTGTTTGCCCATTCATTCAAGCTATTTAAATCGCCTTGCAGCATCTTTGCACCCTCCTCACAACTCACAATCCCACCTAGTCAGCAAACTTGGAAATATTACATTTGGTTCCCTCTTCCAAATCATTTCTTGGGCCCCAATTATAATTGTGAATAGCTGGGGCCCAAGAACTGATCCTTGTGGTACCCCACTAGTCACTGCCCGCCACCCCGAAAAAGACCCCTTTATTCCCGCTCTCTGCTTCCTGTCAGTTAATCAATTTTCAATGGGAGGAGAAATTTCTTCTCTCAGAAGGTCATAAATCTAGAATTCTCTGCCCCAGAGAGCTGTGGAGGTTGGGTCATTGAATATATTTAAGGTGGTGATGGACAGATTTTTGAGTGATAAGGGAGTGAAGGGTTATGGGGGGCGGGCAGGGAAGTGGAGCTGAGCCAAGGATCAGATCAACCATGATCTTACTGAATGGCGGAGCAGGCTCGAGGGGCCAATGGCCTACTCCTTCTCCTATTCCTCATGTTCTTGTGTTCTTATGAGTATGACCAGTGTTTATCGACACCACTGTTTCAGCCAGTGAGTTGGAGGCGGGGTGGGATTTACGGAAAGGCTCACAGCAAACAGTGTATTTTACAGCAAACCAAATCTGTTTACTCAGCAAACAGAGTCTGTATAAAGGGTGTGTTACAGCAAACAATCTACAGAGTCTATTTAAAAAGAGTTCCTACGAACTACAGGAAACCAAACTCTTGACTGAAACTGCAGCAACTTCTCCTGATAAAAGCAGGGCAATTTCTTCAGCAAAATGCAGTGAGTGGAGGATAGTTAGATTTGTGTGTAAAATCAATCCGAGACATTTACAGCCGTCTGATCTCCAGACATGATTGACGTGGGAATTAACAAATCATATCCATTTTGACTGCAAATAGTGGTGTCATTATTTGCAGCCGTAGTCTTTAGTCCTCCTTTATGCACCTTTGTTTGAGATCTGTCTGATTGCTAGAATTTGGTGTGTTTTGTATGCTCTAATAGGACAATGTTGTTGTATAATTGAATTGCTAAATCAGAATGTACAGAAAAAAGAAAAACACCAACGCTACAAACGACCAACCAAAAAGAAAATTAATGGCATTAAAATTTATGACAAAGATATTGAGATTTTACTTTGATCTGTAAAATCATAGTTTCTCTGCCATAATAAGTGTCGGCTTGGCTCAGTAGTACCACACTTACCTCTGAGCCAAAAGTGTGTGGGTGTAGCCCCACTCCAGAATTTGAGCACATGGCTAGGCTTCAGTGCAGTACTGAGGGATTGCAGCACTGTCAAAGGTGGTGTTTTGTGGATGGGATGTCAGATGTACTTCCCTTATGAATGTTCAGTGTATGTGCAAGATCAATAGTACTAGTTGCAAAAGAGCAGGGAGTTCTTCTGGTATCCTGGTCAGCATTCATCGCTCAACTTAACATCAGCAAATGAACTGATTATTTATCTTGTTTGCCATTTGTGTATGCTTGCTGTGAGCAAATTGGCTTGGTAAAGGCAGTGTGTGGTATTCTTGAAAATGTACTAAGGCTAATAGTGTGGTAAGATCTGATGGGCATGAAATGACTCAAATTGTAGTGAAGTAATATTCTGAAGAGGATTTCCAAGATCTCCTTTGCTTTCTAATAAAATTGATGGACCCACCTATAAATAGCAGTATTCAATTGGGAGTTAATGGGTCAGTACTAAGGTACCCAAGGACCAGATCTTCCAGTAGTATGATGATTGGTGACATTGTTTCTAAGACCCTACCATTTTTCCCTCTGCAGCTTCAGACCCATCATTCAGTACATTGACCATCAGTTTGAACGATATCTTCATGATGAGAGTGGCCTGAACAGACGACATATCGTAGACAACAGAGTCCACTGCTGTTTCTACTTCATCTCCCCCTTTGGCCATGGGTAAGGAAAGGCTCTGATTCTACAGGGTACATGACCAAAAGATGCTTGTCTACATACCCACCACTGTCGATGCTGCAATAGAGCTTGCTTAAGGAAGGGTGCCCAATAATGCCACACATTGCTGTGTTATCTGTGAGTGAGGAAGGGCCACCTCCTGTTGGATATGAGCAACAATAACCAATCAATAGTGTTTACGTTGCCACTCTTTGGAGCATGAGTAAAGAAAATCTGTATGAGGGGAGACCCTTCGAATTATAGAATGTTACAGCACTGAAATGAGCCATTTAGACCATCAGGATCTGCCTCAGTATTTTTCTCCATGAGCCACCAACCTAATCTCACTCTCCTGCTTGCTCCCTGTACCTTTTTAAATCTATATTGTTATCAAGCCGGGGGAGTGGGTCTAACTGAAGTGCTCTTGCAGAGAACTGACACGGGCTTGATGGGCCGAAAGGCCTCCGGTGCTGCAACCATTCTATGATTCTAAGTCTTAATTCCTATCATAATCTTAAACCTCAATCAGACCACCTCAAAACTGCTCTTTCCAGATAAAACAACCCCAACTTTCTTAATCTTTTGTCATAACATTAGATTCCTGATACCTAGGGTCATTGTTTGCTCATCTCTGTACCCAGTGATAACTGTGACATTACTCACTAGATCGTTTCTGTTTAGTTCTTCAATAGAGATTATTTATGATATTCTTGGAAGGGATTTCAGGTCCTTAAAATAATCACTGGTGCAGATGAGGTGGAAGTAAGCAATCTATTTGACTTGGACAAGGACAAAAATACAAAATTTAGAATACCTGAGTATGGTATAGAATAGTGCATTTGTGGAAGAGATTTTCAGAGCAGGTAGTTGGTTTGGGATGTGTTAGCACTTTTTAAAAGGAGCTGGATTGAAATCTGTTGCAAAGGGATGGAAGGTTATGGAGATACTTTTTAAATGCAGAGCTTTGTTGCTACACACTTGTATTGGGCAATACCTGTAGGGTGGGACCAGTCCATGTTATTGCATCTTTCCGCCCTTGGTGGCGCTATCTATGACTGCCATGGTGCTCGGGTGAGTTTAAATGGTCATAATACTGGCAGTTGAATTCTTGATCCTGTGCTTGGGAGTTCAAGTATGTACTGTTGGAACTATTGTCTTTTTTTTAAACCTTTTCCCCTAATGTTGCTTCTTTGAAGTTGTTTCTTCAGATGTGTATTTATTTACACAATTGAGAATTCTTATTTTATAAACAAACCCCTGCTTCCTCTGCACGTGGTGCTGAAGACATTGTCTTTCAGTAACCTGGCCTTTTTAATATGTTTAGCTTGCAATTTTCTCCTTTTGCTCCATATCTCCACAATATGGTTGCTCATTCTGGGCCATTGTTCAATAGGTGTGATAGTCCTCTGGCACTTTGGCCATGTGACCATTCTTATGGAGGCCTGGTCATTGCATTTAGGCAGATTATTCCATTGTGGGGACCCTTAGAGCCAAGTTGAATCATGTTCACATATATGGACTTGATGGCTATGATTGGGAGAAAAAATCTTGGCTAAATAGTTATTTTTCTCCCTTCTGATTGGCGAACCTAGTACAGATTATTAATCTAACTGGGACATCATCTCGAGGGTGGCTCAGTACAGCACGATGTGGTGAATATACCCATATAAGCCTCTAGTGCAGCACACCTTTATCCATTTTTAAAATACAGGTGTTGCCTGTTAATGTGCCCACAGCGCTAAATACTGGATATTACAACATTCTATTCTATTGATTTATGCAAGGGATCCTAGTAGCAGGAGTCCGGTTCTGCATTGAGCTAAAACCAAGTTTACAAAAACAAAAGCAAGGCTAAACCAATTATCTAAAAGATCCAAATGACTGAGGACTTCTGATAATAAACTTCAGTTTTGTTGGTAATATTGAGTTCTGCTTTTTAACAATCTTGTTCGTATGTAGCAATGAATTATTGGAAGAGTATGCAGTATTTAACTGTTGCTATCTTGTGCAGCCTGAAGCCTCTAGATGTGGACTTTATGAAGGCCATTCATAGCAAAGTAAATATTGTACCTGTGATCGCCAAGGCAGACACACTGACGCTGAGGGAACGGGAGCGACTGAAGCGCAGAGTAAGTAGTTCTTGCTTCTGATCTTTGTAGAGAGCAGCGATATAAAGCAGAATGAAGTCTTATGTTTATTGCATTTCCCTCTATTTTGCTTTACCCATTTGTCTGCTATAAGTTTCAACTGCAAGTATCTGTTTTTACTGGAAATTGGACACGGGTATCCAACAGAGATTTAAATTTTTTCATTTCATGTTTGGACACAGCTCTCCATGAAGTGTAAAGTGGTCCCACATCCCTGTAGCATGGCAATGTTGCACCCAGAGACTCTCATCCTTGATGATTGGTGATATCCTTTCCAGTATGAGGTGTCCCCCCAACACCCACTGGCCATTCTCACAAAAAAGTTCCCGCACACCACATTGGTAGCTGTTTTCAGGCTGTACTACTATTACGATGTGTGTTGAACTGAAGTGTTTGTTTCTGATGGAAGTCTTTGTTTCAGTCTTTGGCCCCAAGTTTCCACATGATTTGCTCCTGATTTTTAGGAGCAACTGGTGGAGAACGGACTATCTTAGAAATCGCAATTCTCCACATTTTTTTTTCTGCAGTTCTAGTCAGTTAGAACAATTTCACTTTGGAACAGAATTTTTTCTTCAAAAGGGGGCGTGTCCGGCCACTGATGCCTGATTTGAAAGTTTCCACAGTGAAAACGTACTCCAAACTAACTTAGAATGGAACAAGTGAAGATTTTTGTAGAACTGAAAAAACCTTGTCTACACATTAAAAAATCAGGCGCAGGTTGTAAATGAGGCGTCTGGAACGAGGTGGGGCGGGGAAGGGAAGTCATTAAATTCTACAATAAATCTTTATTTATACTTATACAAATATTATACAAATAAATCCAACCTGAATAAACATTTATAAGCAAAGAAAAGATTAAATAAACCATCTTCCTACCTGTGTGAAAGTGCTTCAGGCAGGTTCAGTCAGCCCAGCGGTGTGGCGTCGTTCCCGCGAACGGGAGGGCCCGACCGACCACCCGCCCGCAGCGGGGGGGGGGGAGGCGGCCGTTCCCGACGGCAGGGGGGGGGGGGGGGGGGGGGGGGGAGGGAGTG